>NC_057799.1:36981996-37077806 GCF_018294505.1 Triticum aestivum | reverse complement strand
GCCCTTTTGCCTCTTTGCCGTCTGCTGGCAGACGGCAAAGAGGTGGGGCGTTAAGTTTTTTCCAAACGGGCGGGGGGTGGGGCCACCTCTCTCTTTGCCGTCTGCCAGCGGACGGCAAAGATTCTTTGCTGTCTGCTGGCAGACGGCAAAGAGCTCGCAGATGGCAAAGAGCTTCTTTGCCGTCTGCTTTTGGGTAGCTGATGGCAAAGAGCTTCTTTGCCGTCAGCTAGCAGACGACAAAGAGCTGGCAGATGGCAAATTAGCTGATTCCAGTAGTGGCAGAAGTTAAGCGTGCTCGGGCTAGAGTAGTCCAAGGATGGGTGACCCGGTGGGAAGTTGCATATCTCAAGGTTCATTTAAATGCCATGACACGGTCATTATAGAGATATATTATATCTCTATATTGACCTATCATGGCAATTATATAAACCTTGGGATCCTTGTTTTGCTAATTTGTAGACTATGTTTTTATGGGTTATTTTTTGCTCTAAAAAATTAAAGAATGATTGACTGGACCTGTCATGGCGATTATATAAACTTACTATGTTTTTATGGGTTATTTTTTCCTCTAAAAAATTAAAGAATGATTTACTTGACCTGTCATGGCGATTATATAAACCTTTTTCAGGTTGCATGTAGGGTATAGGGGGCAGGGTGTTCTTCTCGAGCATGTCTCTCTTGTGCGGCTTATAGACGCAACACATATGTGTGTGCTCCTCGAGGTATATATACTATCCTTTACCGACAATTAGGGGGCCCCACACAATCTATCCCTTTGACCAAACAACGGGAAGGGTTTGACCATGATGGTTTCCTATTGATACTAGTAAGGTACACGTGCATTGCACGCATGAGATTTGGTAACCAAATTATGAATAAATACCACACTATAGCGTGTAAGCTTTGAGTCATATATGCATGATGTAGATGTTCGTTTAATTCTTAAGTTCATCTCATCTAAAATCAATTAGATTTATAAAAAAATCTATTTTAAGATTCATGGAATTGTGCATTGTAAAGGTAAAAACAAAAAGTGACAATTCATTTAGAAAAAAAGTTTGGGCAATTAAGATATGGAAGATTCTAGAGAAGAAAGGAGAAGTGCTTGTGTTTTGAGGTTTGTGCATTATGCTTAAGTTCAACCATGGAGTCTTCCAGATTGTACATGTGGCAGAATCTGGTGGAATGTAGATGATATCCAACAGCGAGTAGTGCTTGAATTTGCCATCTCTGTACCGTCGGATTGGCTTCATCCAACGACCAACTTTCAAAGTTATTCGCACACTATATAGGTGTATATATGTATAGATATATATAGATGTGTCCCATGCTAGACCAAATAAAGTTTGAGCGCATGCGTGGGACGACCCCCCTCCCGCCACCGCCGCCGCCTCGAAGTTGGGAAACTGACATCATATGTATTGAACCAGGCTTGGAGTCGAGTACGGTGTTCAGTTTGTAATGTTGTTGGTGGCCCATCGAAGTCGTGCATTTGGGATTTAAACACATCGCACACCACCGTACCCATACATATTTTCGGGACGCATGCAGTGTATACATGGTCTTCCGATTGACCACGTCTCCCTTGTGCGGTTTTTTGTGACGACACACATATCTGTGGGCTCCCCGAGTGTATATATATCATCCCTTTGACCGATAATGAGGGGTATGTGTTGGCCATGAATGGATTCCTCCTAGTTCGTGTTAGGGCCGGTCACTGTCACATGTCACTCAACCAAAGCTCGAGCTCATGCGTTGTCAGGATTCCCTCCCACATGCTCGGATTGCTGGGTTTGACCTACATCAAACCCTGCGTATCTCGTCCTTAACTACCTTGCCTTCATGGTTGTTGTCTGTATCGAGAGGTAGGCACCATATCTAAATTGTACATTATTCTATATTGAAAACACACATCACCCCTTCCCAATGTACATCATTTTGGGCCGCATGCAAGAGGTGCTGGTTTTGTGGTCCCTCTCGTGCGATTTTTATGATGGTTCAATCTATTGGCCCAAGCGGTTTATCGACAACAACAACTGTCATTTGACCAAACGATAGATTCATTGGTCCGTCTTATGGTAGGTCATGGCGACATGCATGTATGACCAAAGTATCGATCATTACGTGCATCTGCCTCGCTAACACGAAGTGGGAGGTGGTGGGCCAAGCATCCTAGCTAGGTACGACATTATGTCATTATATATATCCAAGGGTGCTTTCGAGTTTGCGAGGCAGGTGCCACCAAAGTTATGCATTGTGTATTTAAAGTTTTAAACATCCCCAATATTCCTACATATATTTGGCCACTTCCACGTGGTTCTTGACTTCTGGCCCCTCTCATCGATCTTCGACGACGCGCCCAACCGTGGGCCCGCGCGGTCAAAGTTGTGCATTGGAATTTTGAACATCACATACCACCCTTTTCACTCATATATATTTGGGCCACATGCTGGTGTGGCTGCCTTCTGACCCTCTCTAACGTTATTTTTTGCTGCAAAGACTCTGATGGCGCTTAGCGGACACGGGTATAATATCTTAACCATGTGCGATACAAGTGCCCTGTGAATCACCATGCCTGCGCAAGCGCGAGCAAAGGTGGAGGTACTGGCTCAACCGTGTGCGATGCAAGTGCGCTGTAAAATCACCACGACTGCGCAAGCGCGAGCAAAGGGTGGAGGTACTGGCTTAACCGTGTGCAATGCAAGTGCGCCGTAAAACCACCACTTGTGCAAGCTAAAGGCGGGTAAGTTTATTTGGAAATTAGGACGAACCATGTGTGATAGACCAGCTAGCTAGAAATATAAAAACAAACTACCCGCCTTGAGCGTTGCAAAAATCGGCGGTTCCGTGCCACTTTTCCTTATTATCATACACGCATATTGTTATTGGACCGTGCGCGATGTTGGGCACTCCCGTCCCGCATCAATTCCTTTACCCAAATTTTAGTAGCTGCCGTACTTCAACCATCGCCCACACTCCTTCAACACCGACCTTATCGTAAAATTGCAGTAGCCGAGGCATTTGAACCGTCGCCCTCCCTCGTCCACCACCATCTCCACCCACCATTACTAAAATTTTTAGTAGCCGCGGCGTATCCCCAAACAGCCCCCCTCCATAGTCCCCCACCCGCCCCCTCCCCCCTCGAACCCTAGCTCGCGGCCGCTGCCGACGCCGCGCCAACCCCTGCCGGTCTGCCCATTCCTCCTAGCTTAGATAATAAAGTTCAGGTTACCCAGCGATTCCCATACCGTCGGCCCACTTCCCTGAGTGTTTAGATGACGCCTGCCGTGTCCCTGTCGGTGTCAAAACCGGCGGATCTCGGGTAGGGGGTCCCGAACTGTGCGTCTAAGGTCGATGGTAACATGAGACAGGGGACACGATGTTTACCCAGGTTCGGGCCCTCTCTATGGAGGTAATACCATACTTCTTGCTTGATTGATCTTGATGAATATGAGTATTACAAGAGTTGATCTACCACGAGATCGTAATGGCTAAAACCCTAGAAGTCTAGCTTGTATGATTGTGATTGCCTCTACGGACTAAACTCTCCGGTTTATATAGACACCGGAGGGGACTAGGGTCGTACAAAGTCGGTTACAGAGAAAGGAATCTTCATATCCGAACGCCAAGCTTGCCATCCATGCCAACGAGAGTCCCATCCGGACACGGGTGAGAGTCTTCGGTCTTGTATCTTCATAGCCCATCAGTCCGGCCCATGTCCAACAGGCCGGACGCCCGAGGACCCCTTAATCCAGGACTCCCTCAGTAGCCCCTGAACCAGGCTTCAATGACGAGGTGTCCGGCGCGCAGATTGTCTTCGGCATTGCAAGGCGGGTTCCTTCTTCGAATACTCTGAAACAACCTTCGAACACAAAGAACGTGTCCGGCTATGCAAAACAAGTTCCACACACAACCGTAGAGAGTACAATATTTCACGAGTCCAATCCACCGACAACTTTTGTAGCGTGACACCATGTCACCACCCGGTCATTATTTCGAACCGTTTTTAGCCTGCCGCTCCATGTTTTGAGATGCGGTTTCATTGGCACGTCTTGTCAAAGCAGAGATCGTGTCCCCTTATTGCAGGATTCTCATCAATACGGGCATGGATAACCGAACCGTCCCGTTGGCATGATTCCTTGGGAATAGGTAGGTTTTAAGGCCTATGAGGAGGCGTTTGATATTCATCGTATTTATAAAGGGGCACAGACCCGTCTTTCTCCTCTACGCCGGCCTCTTCCTCAACCTTTCCAACCTCGAGTTCCAGCACCCAGGTTTCAACTTAATTGCTCCGAGCCTCCCAGTCATGTCCAGACCCAGCCCTCAAGGCCGGTGGGTGGCCTCTTCTGTCACAAAGGAGGATATTGCGAAGCTCCGAGTGGCAATATACCTGACCGCGGAAATCCTCCACAGGCTCCCTGCTAAAGGGCAGGTTATTCCTACTCCCAGATCCGGCGAGAGGGTCGTATTCATCTCCCACTTCCTCCGGGGGCTAGGGGTCACTCTCCATCCCTTTGTCCGCAGACCCATGTTCTATTACGGGCTAGATTTTGATGATCTAGCCCCAGACTCTTTTCTCCACATCTCGGTGTTCATCGTCATGTGCGAGGCCTTTCTTCATATTCCCCCACACTTTTGCTTATGGCTCAAGACCTTTAATGTGAAGCAAAAGGTAATCGAGGGGAAGCAAGCGGAGTGTGGTGGTGCCACCGTGAGCAAGCTTACCAATACTCTTTGGCCAAAAGGCTCTTTCACGGAATCCTCCAACTTACGGCAGCGGGAGTGGTTTTACATCACTGAACCCCGTGGTACCAAGTGGGCAGCTACACCTATGTTCCGATCTGGCCCTCCAGTACATCTCACATCATGTATCAATAAGGGGTTGGACTGGGGATCAATTGACGAAGTGCAGACTCTACAAAGCCGCATCCGGAGTCTCCTTGAGAAGGACACCGGTCTCATCAACATGATCTAGGTAATGCTACTCCGCCGGGTCCTGCCATGCCAGCGACGGCCCCTCCGCATGTGGGAGTTCAATCCGGAAGGACCACAAACCCTTCAGAACTTCTTCGGCACGACACACAGAGGAATGTGGAAGTTATTTTTTGGGACACGAAAACAGTGGCCAGATACCACCGAGGACATCGGCCTCGACTGCAACCATCCGAATACCTCGGTAAGCACTTGACTCCCGAACACCACTTAGTTAAATATTCCGTAATAAGATACTGAGAAAACCATCTTCTTCCAGGGCTGGATAAAGAAGGCGGAACGAATTAGGTGTTCGGCCCCTCTTCCCGAAGACTCAGCTGATCCTATGCTAACAAGGATGCTGTCTCCGGCACCATACCAAGTGCCGGCGAAAGAGGACAAGGAGGAGAGCAAGAATGCCAAAGGTGGCCTCCATTCTGAAGGTACACCAGACACTATGTTCGGGGAGATTAGGACTCCCTCTTCCGAAGACGAGAGAGAAGGAGAAGCTGACATCCCTTCTCCCCATGGGAAGAAAAGGAGCGCCTCCCAAGATTTGGAGGTAAAGGCTCCCAAGCGAGGGAACATGTCCCTTTCAGGCGGTTCGGGTTCGGAAGACGACGTTGTCGCGCAGTTTCTCCATAAGGACAAGCCTTTAGCCGAATCATAAGTGAACAAGGGTGTCCTAAACATATCCCATTCCTTTCAGGTTACAAGGGTAACATCTAATATACATTTGCAGTCCGGCGCGCAGTCTTCCTCCTCGGGGGATCTGCTTCCGGAGGTGATGGAAAGCGAGATGCCTCCACAGGCCTCCTCACCCAATAGGGCGGACGACTTTGAGGTGTCGTCCCGGAGGACCTCTCCCGATCAACAAGTGGTGCGGGGGACAATGAAGACAACGCCCGAAGGTGAAACTTCGGTCGCCCAGGGTTCGGGGTATGCGGCCCCTACAGGGACCAATAATAAAGGCCCTGGACTATCCGGTTTACAGCCGGAGATGACTCTAGGGTCGAGTAAACATATCCCTTCAAAGGGAGTCCGTACTCCCGCAGCCGCTTCCAGGAATCTGGAGGCGCCGGATACATTGATGGACATGTTGCAACATGCGTCCGTCTCAGAGGAACATCGTACCTTAATGGGTATGGTAGTTGAGAGGATTCTGTCCGCAAGAAGCGGATTAAATGAAGCCTTCACGGGCCTGCTACGAGGCTTCGAGGTATGCAATGAAATATCTTCAATTGCCCTCTACGTGCAAAATGCATCTGTGTATAGATAGTAGCCCCTGAGACTCCGGTTGGCATCCAAAGGGAGGCGACCAGAGGACCAAAAAAGACATGCCCAGGAAATAACCTAATTAATTTGAACACAGGCTGTTACATTCATGGCGACTGCCCAAGCTACCGAAGTTGCAGATTTGAAGCAGAAACTTGATGTGGCGGATGACGACATCACGCTTATTAACAGGCGGCTCGACGAGGCACAAGGTATGTTTTGGGGCGGTCAGTATATGCATGTATAATAATATGAGCACGAAGATGAGAATTATATACTGAGATATGCATAACTGCAGATAGTGCCGCCGCGGTTGAGACCCTTCGGGCTGAACTTACCCGGGCCAAGGAGCAAGCCATGATGAGTAACGCGGCTGCCAAGAAGGCAGTTGATGCGTTAAAGGCCGAACAGGCTGCTCGGCGCCAGTGCGAGGAGAGAATATCTTCCATAGAGCGAGAGCTAAAGGATGCCACTGGCAAATGCCAAACACTCGAGGAGGAGAACAAAGCCAAAGTAGCCAAACTCGACAAGGCCTTACAAGAGGCGAGAGAAGCACGGTCTGAGTCTAGAGCAGCTTGGGAGGAGATCCGGCAAGCTGGGGAGATAGCGGCCGGTAAGCCTTTTCTATTACAGACTAAATTCGGCGATCCGAAGTATGCCCCGCTTAATCAAATGTGGAGTTCTCCAGACTCATTCTTGGACTTGCCGAAGAGTGTCTCCGATGCGGCGCAGTTTTTCCAAGCGCAAGAAGGGCATGCAACGGAGAAGCTTTTCTGGTCGCAATTCAGCATGCCAAAGCGTCCGCTGTTGCTGAACGAACATATGGCCCAGTGGGCCGAGCTCCACAAGATATTCGGAGCTGCGATGAAGGACGTCGTGGTCCAGCTGTGGCCGACTGAGCCAATAACGAATAATTATTTCGGTTTGGTGCAGCGACTTGTTGATGCGGTGCTGCGTATCAACGTCGTTAAGCGGTCAATGTGCATTGAAGGTGCACGGATGGCCTTTTCCCGCGTCAAGACGTACTGGGCGAAGATGAAGGCCACCGACATCGTAGCAAAGAGTACACCCGGGGTGAAGGACCATCACACGCTGGAGCATTATTTTGAGGATGTCCTAGAGGGTGCCCGCTCGAAGGATATGATATTCGAGTGAATGTACCGAAATTGTAAAAACAATATTATGATATATTAAGGCTATGTTTTTTATACTTTTGCCTGAAAGTTTTGGTTCCTCCTGTGCGGCCATTTTTTGTATAATTTGAAAGTTTACTAGTCGTCGGCTTCGTCCCCCTCGCATATAATACGGGGGTGTTCGGAAAAGCACTTGATCACTCTTGACCCAACGTCTTGGTCCGTGAAGGAGGTGTCAATGCAGCGAACTAGGCAATCGGACTATAGGGCTTTAACACTTTCACTTAGCCATAGGAGTTTGACGGTGGGTCTACGATATAGCCCCTGGTATGTACGCGGTTATCCGAATACGGTGCATTACATAGGTGACCAGAAGAACAGTCCTTCGTGTAATACGGAAGGAATCACGAAAGATTCTAATAAGTCATCGAGTGGTTGACCAGCTCTCGCCGCATCATGACAGTCAGTTTTCGACTTTCTCTACTGAGGTGCTTGACTAGAAAAACCGGAAACACAATCGCAATAGTTCTCCCTTTACTACCCTAGCCGATAGGACAGAACGTAAGGTAGTAAGCATAGGAGCCGGGCAACCCAACTATTAACCAAAGACATGATTCAGAGCTGATGCATATAAGGCCAAACTCGTAACGCCGAAGTGTGCTATAAAGCTGTTCGGACTTGTCGGCAACTCATATGTTCCCATATCGAGCCCCTGGCAATTTGTGCCGAGGTGAGTGCGTGAAACAATTGAAGAAGCAAAATCCAGTTCTTAGAAAAAGCGAATACTGAATACGGATTATGTTCTCTGGAATCTGATTGATACGTCAAACGCAATCTTACAGATTATAACGCCCCTACCCAGGCTATTTGACATTACGGGGGTCGAAGGCTGAGGGAAAAGGCACTGCACAGGCTCGAAATAAAGAGTGCGGTCTACAAAAAATTATTTGGACCTCCTGTCGCACGTCTGCGCCGCCTTGCCTCGGCGAAAGGACTCCTTAACAGGAATAGCCTTTGGATAGGTATACGAAGCCAAACTCCGAAAGAGTCCGTTAGATGACCAGCCTTTGGGTCACCTGTGGTAAAAGATAAAAAATAGTTAGAAAAGGGAAAACGGCTATGGGAGTGTGAACCGTATTGTAGGCCTGTCCGTATTGTGCCTCCGCCGATGACCAGGGTATTTTAAGTGCATAATTATGTATGTGCGGTACAAACTTCGCGGGTATATGAGGCGAACGATGGAGGCCGAACTGCTAATCCAGCTCTGAGATTGATCGGTCCTGTTTAATAGAGACCGGCGGCTTGATGGCCGATGAGATGCGCGACTTGATGACTCCGCTTTGTACTTCGGCTGCCGTAGCCGTAGTGTGCTCATCTGTACGGAGGGAGTGTTTCGTACTTCAGTTTATCGTGATGACGCCGCGTGGACTGGGCATTTTAAGCTTTACATAGGCGTAGTGTGGGACCACATTAAAACGAGCAAAAGCGGTACGCCCGAGCAGTGCATGGTAGCTACTGCAGAACGGGACAATATCGAAGGTCAAGCCTTCACCTCGAAAGTTGTTCGGCGAACCGAAAACAACTTCCAATGTGATTGAGCCCGTGCGGTGAGCTTCTACGCCGGGTACTGCTCCCTTGAAGGTAGTTGTGGTGGGCTTGATTCTTGAAGGATCAATGCCCATTTTGCGGACAGTGTCTTGGTAGAGTAGATTATGGCTATTACCGCCGTCCATAAGGACTTTCGTGAGATGGAACCCATCGATAATTGGGTCGAGGACCAGAGCTGCCGAACCTTCGTGATGGATACTGGCTGGGTGGTCCTTGCGATCAAAAGTGATCGGGCAAGCCGCCCATTGGTTAAACTTTGGGGCGACCGGCTCTATGGCGTAGGCGTCCCGTAGTGCGCGCTTGTGCTCCCCTATGGGGATGTGCGTCACGTATACCATGTTTACTATTTTTACTTCGGGGGAAATTGCTTCTGACCCCCGGTGTTCGGTTGGCGAGTCTCTTCGTCATTGTTGTCACTGGGCGGCCCCTTCCCCTTGTGTTTGGCATTAATCTTGCCGGCTTGTTTAAAGACCTAACAACTTCTGTTGATATGATTGGGGCGCTCAAGGCCGTACTCCTCAGCTGCTAGGACCTGAGTCCATCTGTCGTTGAGTGTATCCTGTTTGGCTTGAAGCCGTTGCTGCTTCCTTTTTAGGCTTCTCACGGTTGCGATGAGCTGTTGCTTAAAGCATTCTTGCTCGAGGGGTTCTCCTGGCACGATGAAGTCTTCGTTGCTGAGGCTTATTTCATCTTCGGAGGGTGGAATATAACTGCTGTCCTCCGAGTCGTCGTTCCCGACTGGCTCGTCGGGGTTACTCTGCCCTTCCTCCCTATCTTCCTGTTCGGAAGCTGGTTTGATGAGGGCGTCTGGGTCTTCGGTGTTCTCCGGAGTATTATTTTCTCCTGTGCAGGTATTGCTTTCTTTGTCACGACGTGGTTTTGAACGGCGCGGCTGATGCCGCCGCTTCGGTGGTTTATCAACATTATTGTCCTTATCTGGATCCCTACCGCCGTCCTCGCCATCGTCTTTGGATGTATCCACAATATATATATCATACGTGGAGGTGGCCGCCCAGCGTCCGGTATGCGGTGGGCTTTGGGCCTGCTCCTCTCCGGCATCGTCGTCCATACCGTCGATGTCTTCGGAGCCGTAATCGAGCATGTCAGTTAAGTCCTCGACAGTGGCTATGAAGTGGGTGGTGGGTGGGAGGCAAAATTCCCTGCTCTCAGCCCCTAGTCCGGGCTGGGCATAGTTCTGATGTTGCTCCACTGTAATGACAAGGGATCACATTAAGTCTAGAGCCTCGCTTAATGGCGAGGTTTTGCCAGGGAGGAGAGAGCCCATGGAGTACGGCAGGAGGGAGGTTCCCTGGCCGAACTCACACGATGCTGGCCCTCAGAATTCGGAGCCAGTGTCCAGAGAAGAGTCTGACTTCACGACGGTTGCCAGTGCCACTACTTCCTCTGACTCTCCCGTACTGGGTTTGGCAGCTGCCGACAGCCCGGCGGACTCAGGAAGTCCGTCTTCGGGCATGGTGACGCGCTCCGGATCTAAGGCCAGAGCGGAAGTGGGGGTCACGAATCCTTGGAAGATCAAGTCTCCCCGGTGTCGATGTCAAAACCTGCGGATCTCGGGTAGGGGGTCCCGAACTGTGCGTCTAAGGTTGATGGTAACAGGAGACAGGGGACACAATGTTTACCCAGGTTTGGGCCCTCTCTATGGAGGTAATACCCTACTTCCTGCTTGATTGACCTTGATGAATATGAGTATTACAAGAGTTGATCTACCACGAGATCGTAATGGCTAAAACACTAGAAGTCTAGCTTGTCTGACTATGATTATGATCGTCCGCCTCTACGGATCTAGCCCTCCGGTTTATATAGACACCAAAGGGGACAAGGGTTACACAAAGTCGGTTACAGAGAAAGGAATCTTCATATTTGGTCGCCAAGCTTGCCTTCCACGCCAAGGAGAGTCCCATCCGGACACGAGTAGAGTCTTCGGTCTTTGTATCTTCACAGCCCATCAGTCCGGCCCACGACTAACAGGCGGGACACCCGAGGAACCCTTAGTCTAGGACTCCCTCAATAGCCCCTGAACCAGGCTTCATTGACGAGGTGTCCGGCGCGCAGATTATCTTCGGCATTGCAAGGCGGGTTCCCCTTTCCGAATACTTCAAGATAGTCTTCGGACGCAATGAACATGTCCGGATCTGCAACACAAGTACCACACACAACCGCAGAGAGTATAATATTTCACGAGTCCAATCTGCTGACAACTTTTTGTAATGTGACATTACGTCTGCCCGGTCATTACTGCGAACTATTTCCGTCTGCCGTTCCACGTTTCGAGACACGGTTTTCATTGGCACGTCTTGTCGAAGCAGAGATCGTGTCCCCTTATTGCGGGATTCTCATCAATACGCGTGGGTAACCCAACCGTTCCATTGGCATGATTCCTTAGGATTAGGCAGGTTTCCAGGCTTAGGAGGAGGCGTTCGATATATGTTGCCTTTATAAAGGAGCCAAGGGCCATCTCTTCTTTTACGCCGACTGAGGGAGTCCTGGACTAAGGGGTCCTCGGGCGTCGGGCCTATTAGCCACGGGCCGGACTGATGGGCTGTGAAGATACAAAGACTGAAGACTCCACCCGTGTCCGGATGGGACTCTCCTTGGCATGGAAGGCAAGCTCGGTGATTGAATATGAAGATTCCTTTTTTTGTAACCGACCTTATGTAACCCTAGATCCCCCCGGTGTCTATATAAACCGGAGGGATAGGTCCGTAGAGGACAAGACTCATAGATATAGACATACAGGCTAGACTTCTAGGGTTTTAGCCATTACGATCTCGTGGTAGATCAACTCTTGTAATACTCATATTCATCAAGATCAATCAAGCAGGAAGTAGGGTATTACCTCCATAGAGAGGGACCGAACCTGGGTAAACATTGTGTCCCCCGTCTCTTGTTACCATTGACCTTAGACGCACAGTTCGGGACCCCCTACCCGAGATCCACCGGTTTTGACACCGACATTGGTGCTTTCATTGAGATTTCCATTGTGATGTTGAAGATAGGATCGATGGCTCGCCTTGTTCTCAAGGACAATATCACCTCCGGAGGAGCACTGGCCCCAGGCCAAACCCTCCGGCTGGGCGGCTTTACCATGACCGCCCGTTCGATCGTTAAGCCGACGATGACCTCTCGGGTCATCGAAAATCCCCCTCGTATCGACTTCGAACACTCCAAGCAGATGGATCCAGCGGAGCCTTCGTCTTTAAATGAGCTCCTAGATCGCATCGCCGCCCTAGGGGCCGCTATAGACTACGATCGAATTGGGCTTTAACCCGATCAGAGAGAAATCAAATCTCCACCGATCACCCACCAGATAGCGGTAGTCGAGGAGCGAGACGACAACTCTTCCTCCATGCTAAGGATGGACTATGTCCGGATCTCCGATTTCAAAGAGCCGGACACCCACCTGCGAGGAGATGCATCCTGTCCTCCGAACATAGAATCCGACGACGGGCCTAAGAAATCAGTGGATATCTTGGAGCCCGATCTGTCAAGTTCGGAAGACCTTCAGACTCCGGATCCAAAATTGGGTCAGGGTTCGGACTTAAAACCACCCACCCACCCAAATATAAGCGCTCTCATGAGCATACAACAACAATCTCAAGAAACGGTCCATCACTTCTGGGCCAAATTCCTTCTGGTCAAAGACCAGATTAAAGATTGCTGTGACGAGGAAGCGATCTCAGCGTTCCGCAACAATTGCATGGACGAAGGAATCCTCAACGCCATCAACCGCCGTCGCATATTACACTTCGCTGACTTGGCAACTATCGTACAGAAGTACACGCAATGGAAAGCGCCTGGAAAACTCAGGCAGCCCGTTGGGAACCATCGGTCCCCACTCAACCCCTCATTCAGGCGAAAAGGGCGCACCCTCGTAACACGCCTGGTCCAATAGTAAAGAAATATAAGTCCATTACGGGGCGTGGAACCGTTCTGGAAGGATGGCTCGATGGGCCATGCAAAATACACGCAACACCGGATAACATACCAACACACAGCCTTAGAGCATGTTGGATACTCCGGCAAGTGGCAAAGAGCGGCGAGGATATCCTCACCAAGAATACCCCAGAGCAACACCCCCCAGAAGACGACGGCCCCAAAGTACTAACGGTCTTCGAGACATTCGCTTCAAACAATAGGCGCAAAAGGGCACTCCGCAGACTCGCCGAAGTCTGTCAAATAGTAGCAATAAACCCTTGGAACAACACAGCTATAACTTTTAATGCCGGTGATGAACCAAAATACATGATAGTCCGAGCACCAGCCGCCTTGGTCCTCAGTCCAATCGTGGATGGCTTTCGGCTCACCAAGGTTCTCATGGATGGCGGCAGCGGACTAAACCTCATCTATGAAGATACACTCCACAAAATGGAAATAGACAGGAGCCACATCGAGCAAAGCAGCACGACCTTTCGAGGAATCATTCCCAGTCGGGAGGCGCGGTGTGCGGGAAAAATAACACTTGATGTGGTATTCGGCACGCCGGAGAATTATCGGTCCGAAGAAATAACCTTCCAAGTGGCCCCTTTCAACAGCGGATATCACACCCTCTTGGGGCGAGATGCATTTACACGCTTCCAAGCTGTACCTTATTACGGGTACATGAAGCTTAAGATGCCCGGGACCAACGACATAATCACTCTCGCCAGTGATCCAGACATAGCACTCCGCGCTGAAAATAAAACTGCATCCCTGGCCCTTGAGGCATTATCTGAAGCCCTCGCGGCCGAAGAGTTAACCGCACTGCGCTCCACGGTGGACAGGGACGATGTGATCCTAGACAAACGACCCAAACCCACCTCCTTCAAACCAGCGGAAGAAATAGTCAAATTCCAGGTCCATCCAACGGACCCCAAGAAGACAACATCTATTGGAGCACAACTAGAACCAACGGTTGACGCCGCGCTACAAGAGTTCCAGCGCGAGAACTGGGATATATTCGCCCGGCACCCTTCTGATATGCCAGGAATCCCACGCAGGTTGGCCGAACACAGTCTCAATATATTGAAGGGATATAAACCGGTCAAACAAACACTGCGGAACTTTTTCGAGCCCAAACGCCAAGCCATGGGGAAGGAGCTAGCCAAGCTCATCGAGGCCGGATTCATTAGAGAAATAAAACACCCGGACTGGCTAGCAAACCTCGTGATGGTACCAAAGAAGGATAAATCCTGGCGCCTGTGCGTCGATTTCAAAGACCTCAATAAGGCCTGCCCTAAGGATCCCTTCCCTCTCCCTCACATCGATCAGATTATTGATGTAACTGCAGGACACGACTTACTGTGCTTCCTCGATGCGTACTCCGGATACCATCAAATCAAGATGAAGAAGTCAGATCAAGCCGCAACGACATTCATTACCCCATATGGGCCTTTCTGCTTCAACACCATGCCCTTTGGGCTCAAAAACGCCGGCGCCACCTACCAGCGCATGATCCAAACATGCCTGGAGAAACAGATCGGCAAGACAGTTGAAGCATATGTGGACAACGTCGTCATCAAAACTAGACACGTCGAAACACTCACAGACGATTTACGTCTCACATTCGACAACCTCCGTGCATATGACATCAAGCTCAATCCGGAAAAGTTTGTTTTCGGCCTCCCCGCTGGCAAACTGCTGGGCTTCATCGTTTCCAATAGAGGAATTGAAGCAAACCCAGCCAAAATCCGAGCTCTGTCACAATTGGCTACGCCCACAGACCTTAAACAAGTCAGAAACTCGCCGGTTGCATGGTAGCTCTAAGCCACTTTATGTCCAGATTGGGAGAAAAGGCATTGCCACTCTACCGTCTTCTATGGCGCACCGATCACTTCGAGTGGACGGATGCGGCAACGGCCGGACTGGAAGAAATAAAAACCCTTCTGGCGAGCAACCCAATCCTGGCCGCGCCGAACGTCGGCGAACCCATGTTATTATACATATTGGCAACACACCAGGTGGTGAGCGCCATGCTCGTCGTTGAACGAGAACAGGACGGACACAAATTCCCGCTTTAGAAGCCAGTATATTACGTATCCACTGTCCTCACACCATGCATATCCCGGTACCCTCATTATAAAAAGATAGCATACGCGGTCTTCATGGCATCCCAGAAGCTGTGACACTACTTCCAGGAGTGTTCGATCACGGTGGCTTCCGAAGTACCACTCAATGACATAATAAACAACCGCGATGCTACGGGCCGGATTGCCAAATGGGCCATTGAGCTCCTTCCATTCGACATAACATACAAACCACGTCGAGCCATTAAATCCCAAGTACTGGCTGACTTCGTCGCCGATTGGACAGAGGCCGAACTCCCTAAAGAGTACGACACATATTCCAACTGGGTTATGTACTTTGATGGTTCCAAAATGCTGATAGGACTAGGAGCAGGCGTTGTTTTAACGTCCCGCACTGGAGACGTCGTCTAGTACGTATTCCAAATATTATATACAGACTCTAATAACACAGCCGAATATGAGGCCTTATTGCATGGCCTTCGGATGGCTGTCTCCATGGGCATACAACGTCTGGAAGTGCGCGGGGACTCAAACCTTGCAATATCTCAAATAAATGGAGACTTCGATGCCAAAGATCCGAAGATGGCGGCTTACCATAATGCCGTTCTAAAAATATCGGCTCGGTTCGAGGGGCTCGAGTTTCTTCACGTGGCCCGGGAAAGTAATCAAGCGACGGATGTCCTTGCTCGCATCGGGGCCAAGCGCGACCCCGTCCCACCTAACATCTTTCTGGAAAGGCTTTTTAAGCCATCCATGGTGTGGCAGGGGGAAAGCGGCAACACTAGTCCGGATCCGAACACAACCCCAGATTCTGAACACACCGATATCATCGGGGGCTCAGCCACCGAAATAACACCGTCGGCCCATCTCATTATGGCAGTCATTGCCCCATGGACTGAACCCTTCTTGGCCTACCTTAATAGGAAGGAACTTCTCGAGGATCAGAATGAGGCCCGCCGCATTGCCCGGCGCTCGAAGGCCTACAAGGTTCACGACGGTGAGCTCTACAAGAAAAGCGCTACCGGAGTCCTTTAAAGATGTATCTCCAAGGAGGAGGGGCGGCAGCTCCTTGCTGAGATTCATGCCGGTCTCGGCGGGCACCACGCCGCAGCTTGGGCCCTTGTTAGCAAGGCCTTACGTACATGGTTTTATTGGCCGACGGCTCGAGCAGATGCACATGACCTTGTCCAACGTTGCGTCGGATGCCAACTCTTTGCCAACCAAAGCCATATGCCCCCACTGCCCTACAAACAATCCCCATCACTTGGCCTTTTGCGGTCTGGGGACTGGATATGGTTGGACCCCTTAAAGGAGGAAGCCATAAGAAAAAATATCTGCTGGTCATGGTGGATAAATTCACTAAGTGGATAGAGGCCAAACCAGTTAAAATGGCCGAGTCCGGGCCGGTGATAGAATTCATATCCGGCGCCGTACACCGTTATGGTGTTCCACACAGCATCATCACTGATAACGGCTCCAACTTCACAGCTGAAAGTGCGTTATATCGACTAGAGCGGGGGTGAATAGGTGACTTTTATGAATTCTTAACTGAGGAATTTCAGGGTGAGGAAATTCCTAAGCGAAGAACTACTTGCAGCGGAATAAGTACTCAGATGCTAACATAACGGAACAGAAGCATGGTCATCATAATGAAATGAAAACAAGCACAGAGTACAGAAAGCGTAAACACATGATAAAACAGGATGAAGACAAACAGACTGAAGAAATTGAACTAAGGAAATTGAGAAAGTCTTCAGTCAAAGTCTTCAAACATATATGAACAAGCACACAACACAGTAATGAGGAAATGAAAGAGTTGAGGAAATAGAACCAGTAGGCTTAATGAAGACAATGATTTGATAGACCAGTTCCAACAGCTGTGATAGTTGTACGTCTGGTTGGAGCGGCTAGGTATTTAAACCTGAGGACACACAATCCCGGACACACAGTCCTCACCGTTTTCTCCTTGAGCTAAGGTCACATAGACCTCGCCCAATCACTCGTGGTAAGTCTTCAGGTGGCTTCCAAACCGTCACAAACTCGATCACTCGGTGATCCACAATTTCCTCTTGGATGCTCAAACCATGACGCCTAACCGTCTGGAAGATGCACAATATTCAAAGGTAACAAGCGTTAGATCCATGCAGGATCAATCTCTTTAGTGATGCTCAATCACTTTGGGTTTGTAGGTGTTTGGGTTTTGGTTTTCCTCACTTGATGATTTTCGCTCAAAGTCCTCGAAGGATGGGATGCTCTCAAATGACAAGTGTCAGTTTCTCTCGGAGCAGCCAACCAGCTAGTGGTTGTAGGGGGCGGCTATTTATAGCCTAGGGAGCAGCCCGACATGATAAGACATAAATGCCCTTCAATGATATGACCGTTAGGTGGGTAGATATTTTGGGACAGCTGGTGCGTAGCACAGCAACGGTCGGAAATTTGACTATCAAATTCCTCAGGGCTATCATGTTCCTCCCTTGTAGGCAATCCGCACTGGCGAATTCCTAACTCCTCAGTCAGAACAAATTCCTCAGAGACCAGAAGAACTTCGTCTCTGTCACTGAAGAAATTTGACTGAACTGTATGAGATTTCCAATGGCTTCACTCGAAGGGATTGGTAGGTGTAGGATTTTGAGTTGAGCATCACATGGAAATTTTTCCTTAGTATTTCCTCGACCCCCTTTAACAGTACGGTGTTTCCTATGACTCAAGAAAGAGAAAATGAAACTATGAAAACAAGAGTCTTCACGCTTCATGTTCCTCGAATGAATACCAAGTCTTCAAGGTCACACCAATTTCTTCACTTTCAAAGTCTTCAGAAAGTCTTCAGAAATCCAAAGTCTTCAGTCGAAGATATTCATTTTTAGGGGTCGACTTTCTCTGTAAATATCAAACTCCTCATAGACTTATAGACCTGTGTACACTCACAAACACATTAGTCCCTTAACCTATAAGTCTTCAATACACCAAAATCACTAAGGGGCACTAGATGCACTTACAACAGCCGACGAAGTGAAAACTTGGTGCGCTAATGTGGGCATCAAGCTCGATTACGCCTGTGTCTATCATCCGTAGACAAACGGTCAAGTCGAACGAGCCAATGGTCTTATTATGAGCGGCATCAAGCCTAGACTAGTGCGGTCTTTGAAAGAATCAGACAAGCACTGGGTTGAGGAGCTCGACTCCGTACTCTGGGGGCTGTGGACCACGCCCAGTCGCACTACCGGATACACACCTTTCTTCATGGTGTATGGCGCAGAGGCAGTGTTACCCTGCAACATTATTCATGACTCACCTCGAGTGCGCATGTACGAAGAGAGAGAGGCCGAGCTTGATCGGCAGGACAACTTAGATGCCATGGAGGAGGAGCGCGACGTTGCAAAAGCCCGTTCCGCATTTTATCAACAGCAGGCTCATAGGTATTAAAGCAGAGAAGTGCGGGCCAAGACTTATAATGTTGGCGAACTCGTTCTACGCCTGCCGGAGAAGAAAAAGGACAAATTCAAGCCCAAGTGGGAGGGTCCCTTCATCATTGAGGAAGTTCTCACCGGAGGAGCGTACCGCCTGCGCGATGCGTTAGACAATCGCCTAGAGCCGAACCCCTGGAACGTGGCCAGACTCCGAAGATTCTACGCCTAGCGCCGAACTCTTTGTTCGTCCCCTTCCCCCTTGTTGTTTCCCTCTTTTTTTCTCTCTTTTTGTTTTTTCTTTTTATCCTTAAAAAACTTTTGTGCGGTTAGACCGCGCACCCCTAACGCACACATCTTCAAATATGCACGTCCATTATACTTGGGGGCTTCTTGTACAGAAGCTTGCTATTATTATTTTCTGAGCATCAAGTTCATCACATATGTGTTTTTCCCATATGTACCTTTTCTTCGCCATTATATGCATCGATATGACTTAAGTTTTGACCAAGCTGGGTTGCCTGGCTCCTGTGCTTATGCCCCACGTTCCCGTTAGTTCGGCTAGGGCATAAAGGGAGCACCTCTGCGATTGTTACTGCCGGGTCATCCGGATGTGTACCTCAGACTGGGTGAAGCCGAAAGCTAGCGTTCTTAAGGGAATATTTGGTCGGTGGATTAAAGATGTTTTTTCGCATTCACTCCATTGTGAACCCCTAGAAGTTACATATACTGCGATTTTTCAATCACAGTTCGGACATGCACATTAACACATGCACACTCAGGGAAAGGAACCCTTAACGGAACTATTCTCTCTGGAAGACGTTTCTTACAACTTTAACGTAATATAACATAACTAGCCGGATACAACTTGTCTGTTCAAGCAACTATGACCCCTACGCCTGGTTTCCACGCATACCCTGGTCCATTTGGCCGCACTGGTATTCGGAAACACTCCGCACCTTCGGGTCCCGAGGTTGAAGCGAAAAGGTCTGCCATGACAATCGTTTTACAATTCAGCTAGAGTTACATATATCAAGGAAAGTACATAGTCACTTAGACTCATAAATTTCCTCCTCTATACCATCCAACAAGCTGTCCAACTTACAATCCCGTTGGGAATATTTGGCAGCTACTGCTACTTGGTCATATACCAAGTTAACAGGAACTTCTTTTCCGTCTGACCCTAGAGGTCCGATCCGGGCCATGCGATTCGGATCAAGCTTGGTATACCGTGTTTTCACCATGGCCCAGGCCTCTCGCGCACCCTCCCGGCAGGCCGATATTTTCCATAATCGGATACGTCGCCGCGCTCCCTTGAATAGCTCTACAAGCTCCTCCATACTTCCTGGAGGGGAGGCGGATGGCCATAAGGCCTTGGCAACACTCCGCATTGCCTGCCGAGCTTGCTCGTGCATCTGCGATAGCCCTTGCAGCAGATCGTCCGACAATCCGGACATCTCCTCTTCGGGACGGCCTGTCAGCATACCTGCAAACATAACTCTATCAGTTCCTTCCATCTCCGAACTATTATAAGGTAAGTTTGGCCACATACTGAATATGCCGCCTCATAGCCTTTTATTCTCCTTCACGGAGTCGGCCAGTTGGGTCCGCACATCTTTCAGTTCCTCGCCCAGCTGAGTGTTGGAATCCTGGAGTTTGTTTTTCTCCTCTCTGACTCGGGTCAAAACGCGCTCGCCTGCGGCGTGTAGTATTTTCGCCTCTTTCTCGCCCGTCTGAGTGGCTTTCAGTTTCTCTTCTTGTTGGTCCGACGACCCTGTTATGAGATAAACAACAGTATCAGCACAGCTGGTATATAATTACTGTTTCTCGATGGAGGGAAATATTACCAGAGGACGCCTTCTTGGACTCTTCCAGTTCGGCGGTAACAACAGTTAGCTGTGTCTGACACTTTTCCAGCTCTTGGGCTAGCAGGTCGTTCTTCTCCGTGAAAACCTGGTTATGTAACGATCCTTAAATCATTTGTACCAACTGCTTCAAGTCGCGGGGGCTACTGGCACATGGTTATCAAATTCGGACAAAGTAAACTTACCTGCACATCTTTTAAATGCTGCTCTGTGGCTCTGTTAAGCCCATCTGAAGCAGCCCGGATGTATGCATCAGCCGAGCTGAAGGCACCGAACGCTTCTTTTGAGAAGTGGGGATCTCGTAAAATGGCCCTCCGGTGCCGATGATTCATGGCGCTCTCCACTTCCGAGTTGGTGACGGACATATCTTCCGAGCCCTCAACAGAAGGACAGTCCGGCGCCACTCCCATATCGGGCCCCGTCTCCTCGGCTGGGACCGAATCCTGGCTATGGGGAGTACGACTGGCCAGGCCCCCGGACACAGTCCGTCGAACCTTTTTCCTGATACAAGACGAACATAGGAGTCACAGTTGGACGCGACTGCTAAAGAACATAGTTGCAAATCCATACCTCTTCGATGAAGGCTCGGCCGTATCTTTGTTTGCCTTCCTCTTCGAAGGCCTGCCCGGCGTGGGGGCCGCTCTCTTTGGAGATGCCCCTGGGGCAGCATGACGCGCCGAACGCCTCCCCTTTTGAGCATAGGATGGTGCGGTGGGTGAGGCAAAATGAGAGAACTCTTTTGGATGAGATGTCTACTGATTACTTACGTGGGAAGCAGGGAGAAGGCCGGGATAATCGATGATGATGGCCACTTCTATGCCGTCATAGCTCTCCTGGTAAAACACCCCGCCCTCGAGCACCACGAATATATCCGGATCCTCTTCGAATCCGGGGTCAAGGTCCTAATTGTGGCCCTCGGGCTGCGGGGCGGGGCTGTGAAGCCCTTCAAAAATCTTTCGCCAGTGCTGTTATAAAAGGACGCGTTAATATTCATTGAAAGTAGTTCAGGGAGTGGAATGAGTAGAGTAGAGGAGTTGGGGCTTACCCAGCTAGGAGGACTATACATGGAATATCCATCTCTGCGCTTCATATGCAGGAACTCCTCTTCCTCCCCTTTGAACAGTTCGGCCAATATTTTGGCCAAAGCGGCGGGGGTGTCCGGGCCCTTCCTGCCGCAGCGGGAGGCGTCGTCCTCCCCATTGTAGTGCCACATGGGTAGCCCTCTATATTGGAGTGGCTGAACCCCCCGCACTATGGAGGTCGCCATTACCTCGATTATCGACAACCCGGACTGAGCGAGCGTCTTTATCTTGCTCAAGAGTTGATGAACTTCCGCACTATCTTCCTCTTCGAGGCTCCGAGGGCGCCAGCTGTGGCGTTTCTTCAAAGGAACGCTTGTGAACTCGGGAAGACCTCTCCGAACTGGATCTGGAAGTGCAACGTCCTCGATATAGAACCATTCGGAAGGCCACTCTTCGGATGCCTTCTTCGGTGTGCCGGATAGGTATCCGGTCTCGGCGATGCACCATATTTCAGCTCCGCCCACTTCAAATATTGATCCCTCGTGATTATGCGGGACGAGGCGGAATAGTCTTCTCCACAATTCAAAGTGGGCCTCGCAACCCAGGAATAGTTCGCAAAGCGCGACCTAACCCGCGATGTGCAGAATGGAAGCCGGAGTGAAGTTGTGAAGTTGGAGGCCGTAATACTCCAGGAGCCCTCGAAGGAATGGATGGATTGGAAATCCAACGCCTATCAGCAGATAGGGGACGAAGCAGACTCCCCCTCAGCCGGATTGGGAAAATTCTCCGCCTGGGCCTCACCATTGAAGGAGGACAACCCTGCTCGGACAGGGACCAGATCCGCAGGAGGAAGAAATCCCTGTGTTTTTAGCTTCTCCAGCTGACCGTGGGATACGGAGCACCTCTCCCACTCGCCTTTTTCTGGACCGCGGAGACGGGAGGAGGAGCTGGGAGCGCTAGCCATGTTGGAGTGGTTTTTTCCTAGCAAATCTCCGAGGATTTTTTCGCGTGGTGCCGAATGGATCTGAGATCTAACCTCTTTAAATAGACACTCCTTCTTGCATGGCCGGGGGGTTATGTGCAAAAATACCATGACCTCTCTCATTCGCTTGACACGTGGAAACTGAAGTTGTTGATACACAGAAGCCGAGGGGTACAACATTAAATGGAAGGCCAGATACATCACCTTGAAGTCGTCGGAGGAAGAACACGCCTTGCAATGCCGAAGACAATCTGCACGCCGGACACCTCGTCATTGAAGTCTGGTTCGGGGGCTACTGAGGGAGTCCTGGACTAAGGGGTCCTCGGGCGTCCGACCTATTAGCCACGGGCCGGACTGATGGGCTGTGAAGATACAAAGACTGAAGACTCCACCCGTGTCCGGATGGGACTCTCCTTGGCATGGAAGGCAAGCTCGGTGATTGAATATGAAGATTCCTTTTTCTGTAACCAACCTTATGTAACCCTAGACCCCCCCGGTGTCTATATAAAAACCGGAGGGATAGGTCCGTAGAGGACAAGACTCATAGATATAGACATACAGCTAGACTTCTAGGGTTTTAGCCATTACGATCTCGTGGTAGATCAACTCTTGTAATACTCATATTCATCAAGATCAATCAAGCAGGAAGTAGGGTATTACCTCCATAGAGAGGGCCCAAACCTGGGTAAACATTGTGTCCCCCGTCTCCTGTTACCATCGACCTTAGACGCACAGTTCGGGAACCCCTACCCGAGATCCGCCGGTTTTGACACCGACACCGACCCTTTCCTCAGCCCTTCCAACCTCGAGTTCCAGCACCCAAGGTTCAACTTCATTTCTTCAAGCTTCCCAATCATGTCCGGACCCAGCCCACAGGGCCGATGGGTGGCTTCCTCTATTACAGAGGAGGACATTGTGAAGCTCCGGGCGGCCAGATACCTGACTGCGGAGATCCCCCACAGGCTTCCTGCTCAAGGACAGGTTATTCCTACTCCCAGATCCGGCGAGAGGGTCGTATTCATCTCCCATTTCCTCTGAGGGCTAGGATTCTCTCTTCATCCCTTTGTCCGGGGGCTTATGTTTTATTACGGACTAGATTTTCACGATCTAGCCCCAGATTCTTTTCTTCATGTCTCGGCGTTCATTATCACGTGCGAGGCCTTTCTCCATATTCCCCCACACTTCGGCTTATGGCTCAAGACCTTTAGTGTGAAGCCGAAGGTAGTCGACGGGAAACAAGCGGAGTGCGGCGGTGCTATAGTGAGGAAGCTTACCAATACTCTCTAGCCAAAAGGCTCCTTCACCGAAACTTCCAACCTATGGCAGCGGGAGTGGTTTTACGTCACTGAACCCCGCAGTACCAAGTGGGCAGCTATACCTGCGTTCCGATCTGGCCCTCCGTTACAGCTTGCATCATGGATTAATAAGGGGCTGGACTGGGGATCAATTGACGAAGTGCAGACTCTACAAAGTCGCATCCGGAGCCTCCTTGAGAAGGACCTCGATCTTATCAACGTGATTCAAGTAATGCTGTTCCGCCGGGCACTGCCGTGCTAGCGACGGCCTCTCCGTATGTGGGAGTTTAATCCGGAAGGACCATGGACCCTCCAACACTTCTTCGGCACTATGCACAAAGGAATGTGGAAGTTGTTTTTCGGGAAACGAAAATAGTGGCCGGACACCACCGAGGACATCGACCTCGACTGCAACCATCCGGATACCTCGGTAAGCGCTCGACTCCCGGACAATTTTTAGTTAAGTATGCCGTAATACGATACTGAGCAAACTATCTTCTTCCAGGGCTGGATAAAGAAAGCGGAACGAATTTGGTGTTCGGCCCCCCTTCCCGAAGACTCAGCGGATCCCGTGCTAACAAGGATGCTGGCCCCGGCACCGTACCAGGTGCCCGTGAAGGAGGACAAGGCGGAGAGCGCGAAGACCAAAGGTGGCCTCCATTCCGAGGGTATATCAGACACTGTGTCCGGGGAGATCAAAGTTCCCCCGCCCGAAGACAAAAGTGAAGGAGAAGCCAACATCCCTTCTCCTCACGGTAAGAAAAGGCCTGCCTCCGAAGCTTGGGAGGAAAGGGCCCCTAAGCGAGGCAGGATGCCCCTGTCGACCGGCTCGGGCTTGGAGGACGACGTCGTCGCACAGTCCCACAGTGAGGACAAGCCTCTAGCCCCTGAGACTCTGATTGTGCTTTATTCGCAAAATGCACCTATGTATAGATAGTAGCCCCTGAGACTCTGATTGGCTTCCCAAGGGAGGCGATCAGAGGATCAAAAAGATATGCCCAGGAAATAATCTGATTAATTGGAACACAGGCTGTTACCTCCCTGGCGACTGCCCGAACTACAGAGGTTGCAGATCTCCAGCGGAAGCTTGATGTGGCGGATGATGACATCACGCTTATCAACAGGCGGCTTGACGAGGTGCAAGGTATGTCCTTGGGGAAGTCATCACATGCACGTGCTTATAATATAATCATGACGCTAAGAATTGTATACTGAAATATGCATGACTGCAGATAGTGCCGCCGCAGTTGAGATCCTTTGGGCCGAGCTGGCCCGGGCCAAGGAGCAGGCTCGGATTAGTAATGCGGCTGCCGAAAAGGCATCTGCCAAATTAAAGGCCGAATAGGCTGCTCGGCGCCGATATGAGGAGAGAATATCCACGATGGCGCTTGAGCTAAAGGATGCTGCTAGCGGATGCGAATTTCTCGAGAAGGATAATAAAGCCAGAACGGCTGATCTTGACAAGGCCTTACGAGAGGCGAAAGAAGCGCGGTCCGAGTCTAGAGTGGCCCGGGAGGAGATCCAGCAAGCTGGGGAGATCGCGGCTGGTAAGCCCTTTTTATTACAAACTAGGTTCGGCGATCCGAATTATGCCCCGCTTAACCAAGTGTGGAGTTCTCCAGACGCATTGTGGGACTTGTCGAAGAGTGTCTCCGATGCGACGCTGTTTTTCCAAGCGCGAGAAGGACGTGCAATAGAAAAGCTGTTCTGGGCGAAGTTTAGCATGCCGAAGCGTCCGCTGTTGCTGAACGAACAGATGGCCAAGTGGGCAGAGCTCCACAAGATATCCGGATCTGCCATGAAGGACGCCGTGGTCCGGCTGTGGCCGACCGAGCCAAGTCCGGATAGTTATTTCGGTTTGGTGCAGTGACTTGTTGATGCGGTGCCGCGTATCGACGCCGTTAAGCAGTCAAGGTGCATTGAAGGTGCACAGATGGCATTTGCCCATGTCAAGACATACTGGGCGAAGATGAAGGCCACCGGCGTTGCAGCGAAGAGTCCACCCAAGGGCAAGGACCATCACGCACCAGAGCATTATTTCGAGGATGTCTTAGAGGGTGCCCGCTTGATAGAGGGTCAGTGCTCGAAAGACATGATATTCGAGTGAAATGTATTGAAAATGTAAAAGATGATAAAGCTATTTTCTTTTTAGTTTCGCCTGAAAGCTTTGGTTCCTCCTGTGCGGCCGTTTTTGTATAATCTGAAAGTTTTCCAGTCGTCGGCTTTAGCCCCCTCGTAGAAAATACGGGGGTGTTCAGAAAAGCACTTGATCACTCTTAACCCAACGTCTTGGTCCATGAAGGAGGTGTCAATGCGGCGAACTAGGCAATCGGACTATAGGGCGTTAACACTTTCACTTAGCCATAGGAGTTTTACGATGGGTCTACAATATAGACCTTGGTATGTACGCGGTTATCCCAATACGGTGTGTTACATGTATGACCTGAAGAAAGGTCCTTCGTGTAATACAGAGGGAATCGCGAAAGATTGTGATAAGTCATCGAGTGGTTGACCAGCTCTCACCGCATCATGACAGTCAGTTTTCGGTTTTCTCTACTGAGGTGTTTGACCAGATGAACCGGAAACACAATCGCAGTAGTTCTCCCTTTACTACCCTAGCCGATAGAGCGAAACGTAAGGTAGTAAGCACAGGAGCCGGGCAACCCAACTATTGACCCAAGACATGATTCGGAGCTGATGCATATAAGGCCAAACTCGCGACGCTGAAGTATGCTATAAAGCTGTTCGGACTTGTTGCCAACTCATTTTGTTCCCATACCGAGCCCCTGGCAAGTTATGTCGGGGTGCGTGTGTGAAACAACCAAAGGAGCAAAATTCAGTTCTTTAGAGAAAAGTGAATACTGGATACGGATTATGTTCACTTGAACCTGAGTGATATGCCAATCGTCATTTTATAGATAATAACGCCACAACCCCGGCTATTTGACATGCCAGGGGTCGACGGCTTAGGAAAAAGGCACTTTACAGGCTCAAAAATAGAGAGTGTGGTCTACAAAAAGTTGTTTTGGACCTCCTGTCGCACGTCTGCGCCGCCTTTCTTCGGTAAAGGGGCTCCTTAACACGAGCAGCCTTTGGGTGAATGTACGAACCCGAACTCCAGTAGAGTCCGTGAGATGACCAGCCTTTGAGCCACCTGTGGTAAAGGATAATGAAAAAGAAAGAGTAGTTAGAAAATAAAAAAGAAGGAGGTTATGGGAGTACTTGTAGGCCCGTCCGTATTGTGCTTCCGCCGATGCCCGGGGTACTTTAAGTGCATAGTTATGTATGCGCGGTACAGATTTCGCAGGTATATGAGGCGGACGGCGGAAGCCGAACTGCTAGTCCAGCTCCGAAATTGGTCGGTCCTTTTGAATGGAGACCGGCGGCTTAAAGGCCGACAAGGTATGCGGTTTGATAAGACCATTTTGTACTTCGGCTGAAGTAGCCGTAGTATTATGCTTTGTCCGGAGGGAGCGCTCCTTACGCTCCCCTGTAGTGGTGTGTGTCACATATACCATGTTCACTGTTTTTACTTTGGGGGGAAATTGCTTCTGACCCCCGGTGTTTGGTTGGTGAGTCTCTTCGTCGTCGCTATCACCGGGCAGCCTCTTCCCCTTGTGTTCGGCGTTGTGCTTGCCGGCCTGTTTGAAGAACCAACAACTTCTGTTGGTGCGATTTGCTGGTTTATCGGGGTTGCCATGAATCTGGCAGGGCCGATCCAATATCTTGTCTAAATTGGATGGTCCGTCTCTATTTGCCTTGAATGGCTTTTTCCGTTGACCGGGTTTGGGGCCGCTGAATCCGGTGTTGACCGCTGTGTCGTGCGTTCCTTCATTATTATTGCGACGTTTGTGTTTATTGCATCGTGGCTTGCTGTTGCTGTCTCGGACTTTGAAAGTGCCCGGATCGTTGGCGCTGTTGCTTCTACGAGCGAGCCAACTATCTTCTCCCACACAAAAGCGGGTCATCAGAGTAGTAAGGGCTAACATGGATTTTGTTTTTTCATGACCGAGGTGGCCGACGAGCCACTCGTCCCGGACACTGTGTTTGAAGGCCGCTAGGGCTTCCATGTACTGATGACCAAGCGAGTTGGCCCGCAGTGGATTATGTCGCTGAACACGAAGATCTGGCCGGGGAGGGAAATTTCCCTCAGGACGGCATTGTTGTAGATGATTGATGGAGCCATCGAACCTCTTGGCGATGACACAGTGGAACTCTCAATGAAAGCACCAATGTCGGTGTCGAAACCGGCGGATCTCGGGTAGGGGGTCCCGAACTGTGCGTCTAAGGTCGATGGTAACAGGAGACAGGGGACATGATGTTTACCCAGGTTCAGGCCCTCTCTATGGAGGTAATACCCTACTTCCTGCTTGATTGATCTTGATGAATATGAGTATTACAAGAGTTGATCTACCACGAGATCGTAACGGCTAAAACCCTAGATGTCTAGCCTGTATGATTGTGATTGCCTCTATGGACTAAACCCTCCGGTTTATATAGACACCGGAGGGGACTAGGGTCGTACAAAGTCGGTTACAGAGAAAGGAATCTTCATATCCGAATGCCAAGCTTGCCATCCACGCCAAGGAGAGTCCCATCCGGACACGGGTGAGAGTCTTCGGTCTTGTATCTTCATAGCCCATCAGTCTGGCCCATGTCCAACAGGCTGGACGCCCGAGGACCCCTTAATCCAGGACTCCCTCAGTCCCTCCCCGCCAGATCCACATCCCCTGCTCCAGAATGTCGCAGCCTAAGCTCGACCACGTATCCCGGGGAGCCCGACGAGCGTTCAGCCAAGAAGAGGTTCATCATGGCCTCTCCGGCGGACGTTGGCGAGGTGGCCGCCATTCGCCCCAACCTGTCGATTCCGGAGCAACACGTCGCCGCGGAATCCGGCGAAGATGTTTACTATGTTTCCATGCCGAAGGCTTCATGTCAGCGGGCTAGCGTATTACTGTATCTCGGGAAAGCTGGCTACGACATCAAGCTCGTCCACAGCGACGACTTCACGCGAGCCATGTCACAGGTTAAGTGGTCCATCTCCAACCCCTCTGGTTCAACCGCTGCCGATCTCTTCGACGGCCCTGCCGCTGATCTCCTCCGCCAAGAGGTCAAGTATTTGCGAGCTTTATACGTCATCGATCCCATTTTGTCATTTCTGAAGGACACGTTCTACGGCGACGGCTTGGGATCCTCAATTGCCAAGTCAGATCTCATCGACCGCGACCACGACCACGAGGAGGGCACCCATGAAGGTTTTTCCAAGGTGAAACAGCCCATCTGTGACATCAGGGAGTGCACCATGGGTCTGTTGGAAGGATCGAGAAGAGGTGTCTAGAGGGGGGGGGGTGAATAGACTCTTAGCAAAGAAAAGTTGCAGTTTTTATTTTCTTCAAGTTGAGGTGGAGTTTTAGCACAAATTTAAACCTTCACAATACATATCAAGCAAGCATGACAAGAGTATATGAGCACCCGAAAGTAAAGCATGCAATTTGCGAGAATGTAAAGGGATGGGATTGGAGTGTGCAAACGCAATTGGAGACACGTAGATTTTTGGCATGGTTCTGATAGGTGGTGCTATCATACATCCACGTTGATGGAGACTTCAACCCACGAAGGGTAACGGTTGCGCGAGTCCACGGAGGGCTCCACCCACGAAGGGTCCATGAAGAAGCAACCTTGTCTATCCCATGGCCATCGCCCACGAAGGACTTGCCTCACTAGGGTAGATCTTCACGAAGTAGGCGATCTCCTTGCCCATACAAACTCCTTGGTTCAACTCCACAACCTTGACGGAGGCTCCCAAGTGACACCTAACCAATCTAGGAGACACCACTCTCCAAAAGGTAATAGATGGTGTATTGATGATGAACTCCTTGCTCTTGTGCTTCAAATGATAGTCTCCCCAACACTCAACTCTCTCTAATGGATTTGGATTTGGTGGAAAGATGATTTGAGTGGAAAGCAACTTGGAGAAGGCTAGAGATCAAGATTTATGTGGTTGCAATGGAATATCTTGATCTCAACACATGAGTAGGTGGTTCTCTATCAGAAAATGTATGCTATAAGTGTAGGCATGTTCTGATGGCTCTCTCTGAGGGAGTACTGGACTAAGGGGTCCTCGGGCGTCCGGCCTGCTGGATGTGGGCCTGACTAATGGGCTGTGAAGATACAAGACCGAAGACCCTCTCCCGTGTCCAGATGGGACTCTCCTTGGCATGGAAGGCAAGCTTGGTGTCCAAATATGAAGATTCCTTGCTCTGTAACCGACTTTGTGTAACCCTAGTCCCCTCCGGTGTCTATATAAACCGGAGAGCTAGGTCCGTAGAGGCGAATAATCATAGACATAGTCATACAGGCTAGACTTCTAGGGTTTTAGCCATTACGATCTCGTGGTAGATCAACTCTTGTAATACTCATATTCATCAAGATCAATCAAGCAGGAAGTAGGGTATTACCTCCATAGATAGGGCCCGAACCTGGGTAAACATTGTATCCCCTGTCTCCTGTTACCATCGACCGTAGACGCACAGTTCGGGACCCCCTACCCGAGATCCGCGGGTTTTGACACCGACATTGGTGCTTTCATTGAGAGTTCCACTGTGCCGCCCTCAAAAGGTTTGATGGACCCTTCATTCATCTACAACAATGCTGTCCAAGGAGAAGTCTTCCTCCCCGGACAAATCTTTGTGTTCGGCGGCTTCGCATTGCGGGCCAACTCGCTTGGCCATCTGGAGCAGATCGATAGCTGCGCCCCTGGCCGTCAGGTCAAATTCAGGAGCTTGAACTACGTCGCGGATATCCGCGGAGACTTGATCTTCGACGGATTTGAGACCACGGCAGCCGCTCCCCGTCACCACGATGAACATGACTTAAATCTGTCATCGGACCATACCCAGGAGATAGCACATGTAACTGCTCTGGCCTTAGATCCGGAGCAGATCGCGCCATCCGAAGACGGGAAGCTCAACCCCGCCACGGATGCCGCAGTCTCAGCGGCGCCAGAGCCGCACACAGACCCAACCTCGAGTGGAATCTGTGTCACCAGAGCCTCGGACTCGTTTCCGGCTACAGGTTCCGAGCCATGTGCGTCCACGTGCGTCGAGCTTGATCGGTCATCGATCGTCGAATTCAGCTCCGCGGACTTTTTCGGCACTCGCCTTTGGGCGACGTGTTAAACTCGTTAAAAGCACCATGCTTAGCGGGGGGCTCACAACCGAATTATATCTGGTTCGAACTGGAGGCTGATGACGGAGAATTTCGCTTCCCACCCACCGCCCACTTCATAGCCACTGTCGAAGACTTAACCGACATGCTCGATTATGGCTCCGAAAACATCGATGGTATGGACGACGATGCGGATGAGGAGCAGGGCCAAAACCCGCCGTTTACCGAACTCTGGAGGGCCACCTCTTCGTATGACGTTTACATGGTGGATACACCTAAAGAAACTAACAATGATGACAAAGAAAATCCAGTCGAGGATAAACCTCCTGAGACACAGGCAAAGCGCCGGAGTCAGCGGTGCCGCTCTAAGTCACGTCGTGGAAAAGACAGCAATACCGGCATGGGAGAGAACAATACTCCGGATGATGCCGAAGACAATAAAGATCCCGTTGAGGCAACTTCCGAATAGGACGAACGGGAAGACGGGCAAGTCAGCCCTGATGAACAGGCCATTCATGAAGACTCGGAGGACAATAATTATCTTTCGTTCTCTGAGGACGAGGTGAGCCTTGGCAACGAGGATTTTATCATGCCTGAGAAACCTCTCGAGCAGGAGCGCTTTAAGCGCCGACTAATAGCCACTGCAAGAAGCTGTAAAAAGAAGCAGCAGTAGCTTCAAGCTGATCAAGACCTGCTCAATGATAGATGGACTGAGGTCCTGGCAGCCGAGGAATACGACCTCAAGCGCCCAGCCAAAAGTTACCCGAAGCGCAAATTGCTACCTCAGTTCGATGATGAGGCACCGGAGCCCATACCATCATCGCACAATGCGGCTCACCGACCACCACGCGGTCAGGACAAAGCGGCGACTTAAGCCGAACACCAGCCCGCCCCACCTCACCGTAAAGGTAGAGATAGAACAGCTCGAGGTTATACATATGACCTTCGGCAGGACCTGGATAGTAGAGCAGGACATACCAGATCGATCTACGGATCATGCGAACGTGCCCCGACACGCGGCAACGACTATCTACTCGGACGTAACAAGCCTAGTCACGCCCGGGCCAAAAACCGCAGACGAACTCCATCGGAGCTACGTCGCAATGTGGCCTAATATAGAGGCACCGCACACCCTCTTTGCTTCACAGACGAAGTAATGGAGCACGAATTTCCAGAAGGGTTTAAACCCGTGAATATCGAATCATATGATGGAACAACTGATCCCGCGGTATGGATCGAGGATTTCCTTCTCCATATCCATATGGCCCATGGAGATGATCTTCACGCCATCAAATACCTCCCACTAAAACTCAAAGGGCCAGCTCGGCACTGGTTAAACAGTCTGCTTGAAAACTCTATTGGCAGCTGGGAGGATTTGTAAGATGCCTTCCGCGACAACTTCCAGGGTACATATGTCCGGCCACCAGATGCCGATGACTTAAGTCACATCGTCCAGCAGCCCGGAGAGTCAGCCAGGAAGCTCTGGACTAGGTTCTTAGTTAAAAAGAACCAAATCGTCGACTGTCGGGACGTGGAAGCCCTAGCGGCCTTCAAGCACAACGTCCGGGACGAGTGGCTTGCCCGCCACCTCGGTCAAGAAAAACCAAAAATCTATGTCAGCCCTTACTGCTCTGATGACCCGCTTTTGTGTGGGAGAAGACAGCTGGCTCGCTCATAGAAGCAACAACGCCAGCGATCTGGGCACTTTCGAAGTCCGAGACGGTAACGGCAAGCCACGACGCAGTAAAAACAAACGTCGCAATAATAATGAAGGAACGCACGACACAACGGTCAACGCTGGATTCAGCGGCCCCAAACCCAGTCAACGAAAAAGCCGTTCAAGGCAAACAGAGACGGACCATCCAATTTAGACAAGATATTGGATCGGCCCTGCCAGATTCATGGCAACCCCGATAAACCAGCTAATCACACCAATAGAAGCTGTTGGGTCTTCAAACAGGCCGACAAGCTCAATGCCGAACACAAGGGGAAGAGGCCGCCCGGCGATAGCGACGACGAAGAGACTAACCAGCCAAACACCGGGGGTCAGAAGCAATTTCCCCCCGAAGTAAAAACAGTGAACATGGTATACGTGACACACACCTCTTCATGGGAGCGTTCCCTCTGAACAGAAAGGACCATACTATGGCTACTTCAGCCAAAGTACAATGTGGCCTTATCAAACCGCATACCTTGTCGGCCATTAAGCCGCCGGTCTCCATTCAATAGGACCGACCAATTTTGGAGCTGGACTAGCAGTTCGGCTTCCACCGTCCGCCTCATATACCTGCAAAATCTGTACCGCGCATACATAACTATGCACTTCAAATACCCTGGGCATCGGCGGAAGCACAATACGGACGGGCCTACAAGTACTCCCATAACCTCCTTCTTTTTTCTTTTCTAACTACTCTTTCTTTTTTATTATCCTTTACCACAGGTGGCTCAAAGGCTGGACATCTCACGGACTCTATCGGAGTTCGGGTTCGTACATTCACCCAAAGGCTACTCCTGTTAAGGAGCCCCTTCACCGAGGAAAGGCGACGCAGACGTGCGACAGGAGGTCCAAAACCACTATTTCTAGACCGCACTCTCTATTTTCGAGCCTGTAAAGTGCCTTTTTCCTCAGCCGTCGACCCCTGGCATGTCAAATAGCTGGGGTTGGGCGTTATTATCTATAAAATGACGATTGGCATATCACTCAGGCTCCAGTGAACATAATCTGTATTCACTTTTCTCCAAAGAACTGAATATTGCCCCTTTGGTTGTTTCACACACGCACCCCGACATAACTTGCCAGGGGCTCGGTATGGGAACAAAATGAGTTGCCAACAAGTCCGAACAGCTTTATAGCATACTTCGGCATCGCGAGTTTGGCCTTATATGCATCAGCTCCGAATCACGTCTTGGGTCAATAGTTGGGTTGCCCGGCTCCTGTGCTTACTATCTTACGTTCCGCTCTATCGGCTAGGGTAGTAAAGGGAGAACTACTACGATTGTGTTTCCAGTTCATCTGGTGAAACACCTCAGTAGAGAAAGTCAAAAACTGATTGTCATGATGGGGCGAGAGCTGGTCAACCACTCGATGACTTATCGGAATCTTTCCCGATTCCCTCCGTATTACACGAAGGACCTTTCTTCAGGTCATACATGTAGCGCACCGTATTGGGACAAACCGCGTACATACCAGGGTCTATATCATAGACCCACCGTAAAACTCCTATGGCTAAGTGAAAGTGTTAACGCCCTATAGCCCGATTGCCTAGTTCGCCGCATTGACACCTCCTTCATGGACCAAGACGTTGGGTTAAGAGTGCTCAAATGCTTTTCCGAACACCCCCATATTTTCTACGAGCGAGCTGAAGCCGATGACTGGAAAACTTTCAGATTATACAAAAATGTCCGCACAGGAGGAACCAATGCTTTTAGGCAAAACTAAAAAGAAAATAGCTTTACTATATTGTCTTGTACAATATCAATACATTTCATTCGAATATCATGTCTTTTGAGCACTGACCCTCTATCAAGTGGGCACCCTCTAAGACATCCTCAAAAGAATGCTCTGGAGCGTGATGGTCCTTGCCCGTGGGTGGACTCTTCGCCGCAACGTCGGTGGCCTCATGTTCGCCCAGTATGTCTTGACGTGGGCAAAGGCCATCCGTGCACCTTCAATGCACGTTGACCGCTTAACGGGGTCGATACGTGACACCGCATCAACATGTCGCTGCACCAAACCGAAATAACTATCCGGAATTGGCTCGGTCGGCCACAGCCGGACTACGACGTCCTTCATGGCAGATCTGCATATCTTGTGGAGCTCTGCCCACTGGGCCATCTGTTCGTTCAGCAACAGCGGACGCTTCGGCATGCTAAATTGCGACCAGAACAGCTTTTCTGTTGCACGTCCTTCTTACGCTTGGAAAAACTGTGTCGCATTGGAGACACTCTTCGACAAGTCCAACAATGCGTCTGGAGAACTCCACACTTGATTAAGCGGGGCATAATTCGGATCGCCGAACTTAGTTTGTAATAAAAAGGGCTTACCAGCCGTGATGTCCCTAGCTTGCCGGATCTCCTCCCGGGCCGCTCTAGACTCGAACCGCGCTTCTCTCGCCTCTCGTAAGGCCTTCTCAAGATCAGCCGTTCTGGCTTTATATCCTTCTCAAGAAATTCGCAGCGGCTAGCGGTATCCTTTAGTGCAAGCGCCATCGTGGATATTCTCTCCTCATACTGGCGCTGAGCAGCCTGTTCGACCTTTAATTCGGCAGATGCCTTTTCGGCAGCCGCATTACTAATCCTGCAACCCACGGTGTGGCTCTGCTAGCAGTCCCGTACGGCCCATCTTCATCTGCAAGGCATTCAAGACCCTCGCGAGGGGCCTAGCCTCATGAGGCGGATGACACAAGACCTCCTCAGGAGCGGCCCCACCAGTTTGGCTCACGAGGGGCGGAGAGATCAAGGCAAGGCGAACCTCGCGAGGTTCTCGTGACGTGAGCCATGACGATCGAGATCAGGCGGGCGCCAGCGTGCACAGTGTCCTTGTTTCCTCTTTGGTGCTAAGGAGGCAAGAGCAGGCGCGGAGTACCGAGGCGTCAAGCAAAGGTTTCCATATCAGTGCAACGAGACCAAGACCAGCCGGACGGCAAGAAGGAGGTCACCATGGAGCCCAAGGCGGCGTCACCACCAGAGCCTTTTGCAGGCGAAGACCGCTTTTGTCAGGATAAGCTGTACTAGCTGTCCCCTTTCAAATTGGCCGTTGTAGGCTCCCTTCCCGCTCAATATTTGGGAAGAGGACCAGGGCCTCTATAAATAGGGCTAGCCACCATAGTAGTAGGGATCGAATCCTCACCCACACAAGTTCGCCGAACACAAGAACACCTCAACCTCAGGAGGCTGTTCTTCCCCTTGTACTGTTCATTCTCAGCCCAAGAGGCAATCCACCACCACCACACTGGAGTAGGGTATTACACCACAATGGTGGCCCAAACCATTATAAATCTTGTGTCCTTTGTCTTGCGAGTTCATCGAGTTAGCCCTGGAGATCTTAGTGAAGCTAACACGTGGATCGGTACGGGGGAAATCTTTGTGCGCACCCCAGTGTTCGAACCTTGAGGGTTTTGCCGGAACCCGTGATCCAACATTTGGCGCGCCAGGTAGGGGTGCGCCGAAGCTTCCTTTCTGTCGCTCCGTGTCTCGTCTCTTCGTCATCTCCATGGCGGACGCGCGCCGTGCTCGCGCTGAGCGCCGGGCTGCCCTCACCGCCCGCGTTGCTCAGACCGCTCCCGTCGGCGGGCCACCCCGTCGTTCTCCGTCGCCTGCCGCCAACGCCGCCACCGGCCCGGCGGGGAACGAGCAGCAAGCATCCTTGCTGCACCCCTCGGTGCGGCGGGACGGCCGCACCGCCACTCCGTCGCTGACCCCGGCCTGTTCGTCATCCCACGCTCGTCGCGCTCCCGTGGACGCGCTGGCTGCTCTGTGCATGGCGCGCGAGCTCCTGCGCTACCGCCCCGTCGACAACCTCTACGAGGACTGGCTCGACCGCATCGCTGAGCTTGTCAGCGCCGCAGGGGGCTCCCCTGTGCCATCCCTCTCGCTTCCTCGCCCTCTGCCATCCGCGGGCGGCGTGGCCCATGGAGCGCCTCCACCACCTCTGCCCCAAGACGGAGTCTTGGTGCCCAGGCACGCGGCCCCACCGCACGACCTGCCGTGTCCGGCGCCCGCGCAAGAAGAAAGAAGCTGCCAAGAGGTCCCCCGGCCGCGAGGAAACGCCCCCCGCACTCCCTGCGCCACCACGGCAAGACCGCGTGCCGCCTGCGGTGGCGGTACGCGAACTTCACCAAGGGCAAGCTCTCCACCAGCACAGAGCCCCAGTGACCACGGCAGGCTGCCGCGCCTTCACCCCTGAGCTGCGTAGCGTCGCCTGGCCTGGCAAGTTCAAGCCGGATCTGCCTCCTTGCTACGACGGCACCCCCGACCCTGCAGAGTTCCTGCAGCTCTACGAGCTGAGCATCGAGGCAGCCAACGGCGACGAGAAAGTCATGGCGAACTCGTTCCCCATGGCTCTCAAGGATGGTGCCCGCTCCTGGATCCTGAACCTGCCTCCAGGCTCGATCTCCTCCTGGAACGAGATGCGCGTCCGCTTCGTCGCCAACTTCCAGGGCACTCACGACCGCCCACCGGCCGCGGGTGACCTACGCCGCGTCAAGCAATAGCCAGGAGAGACCCTCCAGAAGTACATCCAACGCTTCAACAACGTTCGCCTCAAGATCCCCAAGGTGACAGACGAGGCCATCATCTCCGCGTTCTCTGATGGCATCCGCGATGTCAAGATGAAGGAGGAGCTCGCCATCCACGAAGAGCTATGCATGTCTCTGGAGCTGTTCAACCTGGCGACCAAGTGCGCAAGAGCTGAGGAGGGGCGCCTCTCCCTCCTCGAGCTCCCGGCTGCGGACCCGGAGGAGAAGAAAGCCAAGGCCAAGGACGTGAAGCGCAAGGGAGCAGCCGTGCTCGCGGTGGAGCCGGACACAAAGCGCGGCAGGGACCAGCCCGAGTCATCCAAGAGCAGCTGACCGTTCTGCGCCTTCCATAACCTGCATAGCCACAACACCAGCGACTTTCAAGAGCTCAGAGCCATTCACGAAGGACGCTTCGGTCGATGCCCCGAGCGCAACGACCGGGGCTACGGCAGAGGGGGAGGACATGGTGGCGGACGCTGGGATGACCGTGGCCCGCGCCAGGAGTGGCGCGACCGGCCTCGTGAGGACCGCTGGCAGGATCAGCCTCGCGAGGGCGCCTGGAGGGATCAGCCTCGTGAGGATCGTCCTCAGGGCAACGCCGGTCTTCCTCTACTAACGCCACCACCGAGAAGGAATGACGACCACCATCAAGACGAGGGGGCTGGGGGCTTCCAGGAGCCGCGTGCTGCTACCTCTTGAGCACCGCGTTGGTTTTCCCTTGAAGAGGAAAGGGTGATGCAGTAAAGTAGCGTAAGTATTTCCCTCAGTTTTTGAGAACCAAGATATCAATCCAGTAGGAGATCACGCACGAGTCCCTCGCACCTACACAAACAAATAAGAACCTCGCAACCAATGCGATAAAGGGGTTGTCAATCCCTCAACGGTCACTTACGAGAGTGAGATCTGATAGATATGATAAGATAATATTTTTGGTATTTTTATGATAAACATGCAAAGTAAATAAAAGGCAAAAGAAATAACTAAGTGTTGGAAGATTAATATGATGGAAAATAGACCCGGGGGCCATAGGTTTCACTAGTGGCTTCTCTCAAGAGCATAAGTATTATGGTGGGTGAACAAATTACTGTTGAGCAATTGATAGAATTGAGCATAGTTATGAGAATATCTAGGTATGATCATGTATATAGGCATCACGTCCGTGACAAGTAGATCGACTCCTGCCTGCATTTACTACTATTACTCCACACATCGACCGCTATCCAGCATGCATCTAGAGTATTAAGTTCATAAGAACCGAGTAACGCTTTAAGCAAGATGACATGATGTAGAGGGATAAACTCATGCAATATGATATAAACCCCATCTTGTTATCCTCGATGGCAACAATACAATACGTGCCTTGCTGCCCCTGCTGTCACTGGGAAAGGACACCGCAAGATTGAACCCAAAGCTAAGCATTCTCCCATTGCAAGAAAGATCAATCTAGTAGGCCAAACCAAACTGATAATTCGAAGAGACTTGCAAAGATAACCAATCATACATAAAAGAATTCATAGGAGATTCAAATATTGTTCATAGATAAACTTGATCATAAACCCACAATTCATCGGTCTCAACAAACACACCGCAAAAGATGATTACATCGAATAGATCTCCACGAGAATCGTGGAGAACTTTGTATTGAGATCCAAAGAGAGAGAAGAAGCCATCGAGCTAATAACTATGGACCCGAAGGTCTGAGGTAAACTACTCACACATCATCGGAGAGGCTATGGTGTTGATGTAGAAGCCCTCCATGATCAATGCCCCCTTCGGCGGAGCGCCGGAAAAGGCCCCAAGATGGGATCTCACGGGTACAGAAGGTTGCGGCGGTGGAATTAGGTTTTGGCTCCATATCTGATAGTTTGGGGTACGTAGGTATATATAGGAGGAAGAAGTACGTCGGTGGAGCAACGTGGGCCCCATGAGGGTGGAGGGCGCGCCCAGGGGGGTAGGCGCGCCCCCTGCCTCGTGCTCTCCTGGTTGATTTCTTGACGTGGACTCCAAGTCCTCTGGATCACGTTTGTTCCGAAAATCACGTTCCCGAAGGTTTCATTCCGTTTGGACTCCGTTTGATATTCTTTTTCTACGAAACACTGAAATAGGCAAAAAACAGCAATTTGGGCTGGGCCTTCGGTTAATAGGTTAGTCCCAAAAATAATATAAAAGTGTATAAGAAAGCCCATTAACATCCAAAACAGAATATAATATAGCATGGAACAATCAAAAATTATAGATACGTTGGAGACGTATCAAGCATCCCCAAGCTTAATTCCTGCTCGTCCTCGAGTAGGTAAATGGTAAAAACAGAATTTTTGATGTGGTATGCTACTTAGCATAATTTTCAATGTAATTCTCTTAAATGTGGTATGAATATTCAGATCCGAAAGATTCAAGACAAAAGTTTATTATTGACATAAAAATAATAATACTTCAAGCATACTAACTAAGCAATTATGTCTTCTCGAAATAACATGGCCAAAGAAAGTTATCCCTACAAAATCATATAGTCTGGCTATGCTCTATCTCCACCACACAAAGTATTTAAATCATGCACAACCGTCTCAAACTTTTTCAATCTTCACGCAATACATGAGCGTGAGCCATGGATATAGCACTATATGTGGAATAGAATGGTGGTTGTGGAGAAGACAAAGAAGGAGAAGATAGTCTCACATCAACTAGGCGTATCAACGGGCTATGGAGATGCCCATTAATAGATATCAATGTGAGTGAGTAGGGATTGCCATGCAACGGATGCACTAGAGCTCTAAGTATATGAAAGCTCAACAAAAGAAACTAAGTGGGTGTGCATCCAACTCGCTTGCTCACGAAGACCTAGGGCATTTTGAGGAAGCCCATCATTGGAATATACAAGCCAAGTTCTATAATGAAAAATTCCCACTAGTATATGAAAGTGATATCATAGGAGACTCTCTATCATGAAGATCATGGTGCTACTTTGAAGCACAAGTGTGGTAAAAGGATAGTAACATTGTCCCTTCTCTCTTTTTCTCTCATTTTTTTGTTTGTGCCTTTTCTCTTTTTTTATGGCCTCTTTTTTTTCATCCGGAGTCTCATAGTCTCCATCATCCTTTCCTCACTTGGGACAATGCTCTAAAAATGATGATGACCACACTTTTATTTACTTACAACTCAACAATTACAACTCAATACTTAGAACACAATATGACTCTATGTGAATGCCTCTGGCGGTGTACCGGGATACGCAATGAATCAAGAGTGACATGTATGAAAGAATTATGATCGGTGGCTTTGCCACAAATACGATGTCAACTACATGATCATGCGAAGCAATATGACAATGATGGAGCGTGTCATAGTAAACGGAACGGTGGAAGTTGCATGGAAATATATCTCGGAATGGCTATGGAAATGCCATGATAGGTAGGTATGGTGGCTGTTTTGAGGAAGGTGTATGGTGGGTGTATGATACCGGCAAAAAGTGCGCGGTATTAGAGAGGCTAGCAATGGTGGAAGGAAGAGAGTGCGTATAATCCATGGACTCAACATTAGTCATAAAGAACTCATATATTTATTGCAAAAATCTACAAGTTATCAAAGCAAAGTATTACACACATGCTCCTAGGGGGATAGATTGGTAGGAAAAGACCATCGCTCGTCCCCGACCACCACTCATAAGGAAGACAATAAATAAATAAATCATGCTCCGACTTCAACACATAACGGTTCACCATACGTGCATGCTACGGGAATCACAAACTTTAACACAAGTATTCCTCAAATCCACAACCACTCAACTAGCATGACTCTAATATCACCATCTTTATATCTCAAAACAATTATCAAGCATCAAACTTCTCATAGTATTCAACACACTCATAAGATAATTTTTACTAATCTTGGATGCCTATCACTATAGGACTAATTTCTCAATTTAATCAAATTACCATACTGTTTTGTAGGACTCTCAAAATAATATAAGTGAAGCATGAGAGAACAATAGTTTCTATAAAACAAATCCACCACCGTGCTCTAAAAGATATAAGTGAAGCTCTAGAGCAAAAACTATATAGCTCAAAAGATATAAGTGAAGCACATAGAGTATTCTAACAAATTCCGAATCAAGTGTGTCTCTCTCAAAAGGTGTGTACAGCAAAGATGATTGTGGCAAACTACCAAATAAAGACTCAAATAATACAAGACGCTCCAAGCAAAACACATATCATGTGGTGAATAAAAAGATAGCTCCAAGTAAAGTTACAGATGGAAGTAGATGAAAGAGGGGATGCCTTCCGGGGCATCCCCAAGCTTTGGCTTTTTGGTGTCCTTAGATTATCTTGGGGTGCCATGGGCATCCCCAAGCTTAGTCTCTTGCCACTCCTTGTTCCATAATCCATCAAATCTTTTACCCAAAACTTGAAAACTTCACAACACAAAACTTGGCAGAAAATCTCGTGAGCTCCGTTAGCGAAAGAAAACAAAGCACTACTTCAAGGTACTGTAATGAACTCATTCTTTATTTATATTGGTGTTAAACCTACTGTATTCCAACTTCTCTATGGTTTATAAACTATTTCATTAGCCATAGATTCATCAAAATAAGCAAACAACACACGAAAAACAGAATCTGTCAAAAACAGAACAGTCTGTAGTAATCTGTAACTAAAGCAAACTTATAGAACTCTAAAAATTCAGCAAAAATAGGAAGACCTAAATAACTTGTTTATTGATTTGCTGTATTTGGAATCAATATTATATCATGTTCTGGTAAGTTTTAACAATTGTTTTCGTGAACAGAAAGTTTCTGGAATTTACAGCAAGATCAAATAACTATCATCCAAGAAGATCCTATAGGTTTAACTTGGCACAAACACTAATTAAAACATAAAAACAAATCTAACCAGAGGCTAGATCAAATATTTATTCCTAAACAGAAGAAAAAAGCAAAAAAAAAACTAAAAATAAAATTGGGTTGCCTCCCAACAAGCGCTATCGTTTAACGCCCCTAGCTAGGCATAAAAGTAAGGATAGATCTAGGTATTGCCATAATAATAGGATAGATCACGAAAACTCATTTCATATTCTGTACGTTCAACAGCAAGTTTTCGTTGAGGCAAGCAAAAGTAATCAAAAGGGCTAAATTTAATGGGACAGAAGTCCCCAAGATCAACCTTTGGAGGTATAGGTTCCTCCTTCGGCCCTTCATATTGCACAACCAATTCATCATTATAAGCGTTCTTTTGACAAAATTTCGTGAGCCTATACTCGAGAGAGTATCCTAGCTCATTATTTCGAATAGCAAAATCATTATTAAGTTCAGAAATTCTATCAACTAGAACATTGGTAGGAACCCTTTTTCTAAGGTTTTCATTAAAAGCAACATATATAGTCTAGAGATTGAAAACGCATTATTTCCTCTTGATCAAATAAGATAGTATCTATGGGAGGACGGCCAGCGTCCACCCTATAGTGCGCAAAGATTTCTTTGGCCTCTTTTATTATAAATCTGAACTCATGAGCCAAAAAGATAGTAGCGACATGCTTAATAGAAGAATGCTCAATATTAGAAAATTCTAGGAAAATCCTTTGTATGCAAGGGTGCATGTGCATAAATTGCCTTTCAAGTTCAACTACAAGCATGGCAATAGCGTCCGCAAGACTACTAGTTCTATGAAGAATAGAACTACCCATAGAAGGCAAAGCACCGGCACAAGTAAAGAAATCTTGAATAACCCCTTTTCCAATAATATTACCACTACCAATTCGGAATTTTTTATGTAAGATAGGGGGTTCTTCAGCAGGAGCATCAGAATTTTCCATGTTATTGTTATTGTCCATATCGACAATAATTTCCCCAATTTCAGACATAACGGCAGAAAGTGCGAGGAGCAAAAAGAAAGAGGGAGGCGAATGGAAAAGAGGGAGGCGAATGGAAAAGAGAGGGCGAATAAAACGGCAAGGGTGAATTGCGGGAGAGGAAAACGAGAGGCAAATGGCAAATAATGTAATGCGAGGGATAAGAGTTTGTGATGGGTACTTGGTATGTCTTGACTTGACTTGACTTGGCGCGAATCTCCCCGGCAACGGCGCCAGAAATCCTTCTTGCTACCTCTTGAGCACTGCGTTGGTTTTCCCTTGAAGAGGAAAGGGTGATGCAGTAAAGTAGCGTAAGTATTTCCCTCAGTTTTTGAGAACCAAGATATCAATCCAGTAGGAGATCACGCACGAGTCCCTCGCACCTACACAAACAAATAAGAACCTCGCAACCAATGCGATAAAGGGGTTGTCAATCCCTCAACGGTCACTTACTAGAGTGAGATCTGATAGATATGATAAGATAATATTTTTGGTATTTTTATGATAAAGATGCAAATTAAAATAAAAGGCAAAAGAAATAACTAAGTGTTGGAAGATTAATATGATGGAAAATAGACCCGGGGGCCATAGGTTTCACTAGTGGCTTCTCTCAAGAGCATAAGTATTACGGTGGGTGAACAAATTACTGTTGAGCAATTGATAGAATTGAGCATAGTTATGAGAATATCTAGGTATGATCATGTATATAGGCATCACGTCCGTGACAAGTAGACCGACTCCTGCCTGCATCTACTACTATTACTCCACACATCGACCGCTATCCAGCATGCATCTAGAGTATTAAGTTCATAAGAACAGAGTAACGCTTTAAGCAAGATGACATGATGTAGAGGGATAAACTCATGCAATATGATATAAACCCCATCTTGTTATCCTCGATGGCAACAATACAATACGTGCCTTGCTGCCCCTGCTGTCACTGGGAAAGGACACCACAAGATTGAACCCAAAGCTAAGCACTTCTCCCATTGCAAGAAAGATCAATCTAGTAGGCCAAACCAAACTTATAATTCGAAGAGACTTGCAAACATAACCAATCATACATAAAAGAATTCAGAGGAGATTCAAATATTGTTCAGATATAAACTTGATCATAAACCTACAATTCATCGGTCTCAACAAACACACCGCAAAAGAAGATTACATCGAATAGATCTCCACGAGAATCGTGGAGAACTTTGTATTGAGATCCAAAGAGAGAGAAGAAGCCATCTAGCTAATAACTATGGACCCGAAGGTCTGAGATAAACTACTCACACATCATCGAAGAGGCTATGGTGTTGATGTAGAAGCCCTCCTTGATCAATGCCCCCTCCGGCGGAGCGCCGGAAAAGGCCCCAAGATGGGATCTCACGGGTACAGAAGGTTGCGGCGGTGGAATTAGGTTTTTGGCTCCGTATCTGATAGTTTGGGGTGCATAGGTATATATAGGAGGAAGAAATACGTCGGTGGAGCAACGTGGGCCCCATGAGGGTAGAGGGTGCGCCCAGTGGGGGTAGGCACGCCCCCCTACCTCGTGCTCTCCTGGTTGATTTCTTGACATGGACTCCAAGTCCTCTGGATCACGTTTGTTCCGAAAATCACGTTCCCGAAGGTTTCATTCCGTTTGGACTCCGTTTGATATTCTTTTTCTGCGAAACACTGAAATAGGCAAAAAACAGGAATTTGGGCTGGGCCTTCGGTTAATAGGTTAGTCCCAAAAATAATATAAAAGTGTATAATAAAGCCCATTAACATCCAAAACAGAATATAATATAGCATGGAACAATAAAAAATTATAGATACGTTGGAGATGTATCACGTGCAATTGCCTGCATCCTGGGCGGAGCTCAAGCCCCGGCCTCACAGCGTATCTTCAAACAATTTGCCCGTGAAGTGAATGCAGTCCTCCCCAAGCTCGAGGCCACGCGCCCGCTCAGATGGTCCAAGTGCCCCGTCACGTTCAGTTCGGCAGACCAGCTCAAGTGCGCGGCTACCGCTGGCGCCCTCCCGATGCTCTGTTCACCAGTCATTAGCAACGTGCAAGTTACCAAGACCCTCATCGATGGCGGCGCGGGGCTCAACGTCCTGTCCGTCGACATGTTCGACAACCTCCAAGTGCCGTATGATCAGCTTCAGCCCACCAGGCTTTTCCAGGAGTGACCGACGGCTCCACCACCCCGATCGGGTAGATCCGCCTTCCCGTCACCTTCGGACAGCGCAACAACTACCGCACTGAGCTCATCGACTTTGACGTCACCCACATCCGTCTGCCATATAATGCGATCCTCGGGTACGCAGCCCTGGCCAAGTTTATGGCGGTGACCCATCACGGCTACAATGTCCTCAAGATGCCGGGAAGCGGTGGGATCATCACAGTCCCGTGCGAAGAAAGAGACGTAGTGTGCTCCCTCGAGCATGCCTTCCCAGCTGCAGCAATCGACGACCCCGACAGCAAGGGCGAGCACCCTCCTGAGGCCACCCCCAAGAAGAAGAAGCAACTACACCGCGCAGGGCCTCAGGCAAGCGGCGCCTCGTCAGGATCGGCGCCCGCACCTAGGGCGCCTCCCTCCATCGCATAGGAAAGCGCGCCCGGTGCCCTCCTTGGGCTGGGCTCGGGGCCCTCTTCTGGAGGGCCTCAGACTTTGCCAACATCACGAGGGAGGTGCTTGGGCACCACTTGGAAGCGTGCTTCACGGCACGTTTCCCTCAAGAGAACACAGGGCGAGGAGCACCCACCGCTCAGGAGTTCATCACCGAGACCACTCAAGAGGTGCAAGACGCAAGGGCCATGCGCGGCGGCCGCCGCTCACCAGGCACAGCTCCACATCAAGGCGAGGATGGCGGGCTGCGCATCTGCATCAACGTCCCAGGGCTCAACAGGGCCGCATCTCAGGAGCTTTTCTGGCCTTCGTGCATGGGACGCTGCGAGGGCCCACCGCACAGCTACGTTCGCATGCCTTTTGGCCTACCGAGCATGGCGTCCTCCTATCAGCGCAACCTGCGGCACGCCCTGGCGACTCAGGAGGCCAGGCACCATGCCGTCCTGACGGAGATGGAGACGGTCCTCAAGGAACCGCCTGGACCCCCAGAGCCTCCCGAGGCTCAGGACCCCGGTGGCTCATGAGGAGCGACCCCTTCGCCGCGTACCTTCAGCTGCCCCAACTCTCCTTCATCAACAGAGCCAGGTGACATTTTCCAAGTTTGTTTAGCTGGGAGCGCCCTCAGGGCTGCATCATTCCCAGGCCACGTGGGTCCGTCCCTGTGTCATGTATCCTTTTTCATGTCTTTAGCTTACCTTGCTGGGGGCGCCCCTCGGGCTGCATCATCCCCAAGCCGCTCGGGCCTGACCCAGTGGCATGTATCTTCCCTGCATTTACATGAGCCAGTTTGCTTTCCATGCTTAATCTATCTATGACTATCACCTGTTTGACTCTCACCTCCCACGGGGGCTACTCACGCTGGCACGGCGCTTGTGCACGGGTCCGTCCCTGCAACATCGCCAAATCTGAGCGGCCGAGCTCTGGCCACGCGCGTCACCTCACCAGGCCCTCGGTGCCTCCATCTCCTCGCAGAGCAACCAGCGGCCGCCCGGCAACCATAATGGAAAACTGTGTTTCTCCTTGTGCTGGCTTGTAGGAATCTCATGAGAATGACAGCAGGCGGCACTGCGAGCTCCCTCTTCTCCCATGCAACCCGCTTGTGCGTTAAAAGGGGGGCTCCTGAGCATCGCGACTCAGGAGCTCCTACTGTCTCTCCAGCCCTCACCCCCTGGCCTTGACCACGGCACGCGACCTGGCATACCAGCGGCGGCTGAGCTCGCTCGAGGGCCGGGACCTGAGGATGTAGAGCATGAAGGAGAGCGTGGAGGAGAGGGGGGGGCTCGTATGGGCCTGACCTAGCTACGCTGCGGACGCCTTCGCACGTACCTGGCGCATCACGAGGAATCAACCCCGAATCGTCAAGATAAGTCCCACGCTCAAATCGGCCAATCGTTGGAGCCTAGGGGTCAAGCTCGCCGCAGCCCTGTTGCGGCAACACCGCCTCCCTTTCTTACCTTACCACGGCTGCTTGAGCGCTAAAGGGGACCTCCTGAGCATCGCGCCTCAGGAGCTCTTACTGGACCTCGGGCCGCTCACCTCCTGGCCTTGACCACGGCATGCGACCTGGCATACCAGCGACGGCTGTAGCTTGCCTGCGGACCGGGACCTGTCAGTGTAGAGCAACAAGCCGTCGCGAGGTTGGAAAAGGGAGACCGAGCCTAAACAGGACATGCATTCGCAAATTTTCATAATAAGGATAATATCAACAAAAGACATTACAGACCCTTTACACGCCCCCACGGGGTACTTCTCAATTCCTCGCAGGGAACAAAAGACGAGAACTTAGGGAAATCCTATCTACACGCCCCCGCGGCCAACATCATCATCAACAGTGGGCCGCGGGAGGCCGGCGCCAACCCCATCCAGGTCAGCGATGGCTGGACGCCGCAGCCTTGCTCCGGGCATGGCAGGAGCTTGGGGGCACGTAGCGGTAGTCGCTCGTCTCCGGAGTCTCGTAGAGCTCAGGAGAACCGCTGGACTCCCAAGAGTCGCTGCTGCTGGAGGAGCCGCAGGCGGGGCGTGCATCGTCCTGGCGCTCCCCTCCAGGGCAGCACTCCAGGCGGCGGCCCTCCGCATCGAAGACCTTGAAGGACAGCGTGGAGGCGCCACCATAATTGAAGTGGATCGCGAGGGCGCCCTCCGCGCGGCAAACCCGCGCGACCTCATCCCAGCTGTCGGGGATATACCCCGTGGTATGACCCGGCCGGACTTGGCGCTTCATCGTAACCCGACGGAGGATTGGCGACTCATGAGCCTGGCAATTTAATGATGGCCCTGACGGCGGGTCAGACAGATGACAAGGGCCCAAGGCCCAGTAGGCCGGCTCATGTTATTATGGGCCGGCTTAAGACGGAAGGCATGAGGAATATTTCCTTTACGAGGAAGCAAGACCCGGACTTGTATTCAACTTGTAAGAAAAGATAGACTAGTCCTAGTCCTATTAGGACTCCACATGTAACCCGCCCCTCTAACTTATATAAGGAGGGGTAGGGCTCCCCAAGAGGGACAAGAGACAAGAAACAATCTCTAGGGCTAGACACCGAGAGCCGGTTCCCGGCGACTCTCCCGTGATCATAATGAGACCTAGCCTCAAACAGCATGTAGGGTTGTTACCGGATGATGTTTCCCGGGGCCCGAAGCTGTCTAAATCCTTTGTCGTCCGTCTCTCGATTCCGATCAACCCCTCTCAAGCTACCGCATAGATGCGTTGGCCTCACGACTAAGTCCTCACACTAGGACATCTGCCGTGACAATTCCACGACACTAGCCGCGGGTCATGAAGATCTTGCCGGAGGAGACCACTAAAACCTCTGCTCCGGTCGCCGGAGCTTCGCAGTCAGCATGCTGCAACTAGTGCTCGAGTGGTCCCCTCGGCGGCATCACGTCGGAGAAGAACCGCGGGAAGCGGATCCAAGCGCTCGGGGGCATTGCCGCCCACAGCACGAGCTCGCGCGAGGAGTCCACGACATGGACCCCAGGGGCGGCGACGCGCGCCGCCGCGACACGTAGACCATGGCCACGGCGCGCTCGCCGACGCTCGTCGCCTCTCCCTCCTGAGCCCCCAGCTTGGGCGTACAGGGGTAATGGATACCTAGGAGGAGGCCGCTCGCACCAAGGCCTCGTCACAACCTGCATCACCGCCGCGTCGCGGCGATGGACCGGCCTCTTCTTCGGCGGGAGCGACACCAGCCCATCGAGGGGAGTCTTTCCTTTCTCCGCCGCGGAAAACCTTCGGATGGGCGCCATCGGTGTCGGCGGTGGAGCAGAGGAGGAAGAAGCAGGCGGAACGGGAAGAGATGGGCGACGGGGGCTCTGCCCCCTCCTCATTTATAGCAGGAGAAGGCCAACCAGTGCCCCCCACGATCACAGGTAATGATGGTTTTTCCTTGCATGTCGTAGGGACTTCAAGTCGGGAAGTTGCCGAGGCAGCATGGGGAAGCGGAGACGCCCATGTCCAATCAACCGCCACGCGTCGACCAAGGTCGTAGGCTATTGGGGCCCGCGGTGCTTCGCACTTGACCTTTGGCTTCGCCTCGAAGCCAAGCCCGAGCGCGCCTTGGGCCTGGGGGATACTGTCGGCGTTCTGGGAACGGGGGTCCCCAGACTTGCCTGCCTGTGGCCCACGGCGTGGCTTTGCTAGCAGGCCCGTACGGCCCATCTTCATCTACAAGGCATTCAAGACCCTCGCGAGGGGCCAAGCCTTGCGAGGCGGATGACACATGACCTCCTCAGGAGTGGCCCCACCAGGCTGGCTCACGAGGGGCGGAGAGATCAAGGCAAGGCGAACCTCGCGAGGTTCTCGTGATGTGAGCCATGACGATCGAGATCAGGCGGGCGCCAGGCGGGCGCCAGCGTGCACAGTGTCCTTGTTTCCTCTTTGGTGCTAAGGAGGCAAGCGCAGGTCCGGAGTACCGAGGCATCAAGCAAAGGTTTCCATATTAGTGCAACGAGACCAAGACCAGCCGGACGGCAAGGCGGAGGTCACCATGGAGCCCAAGGCGGCGTTACCACCAGAGCCATTTGCAGGCGAAGACCGCTTTTGTCAGGATAAGCTGTACTAGTTGTCCCCTTTCAAATTGGACGTTGTTGGCTCCCTTCCCGCTCAATATTTGGGAAGAGGACCAGGGCCTCTATAAATAGGGCTAGCCACCACAGTAGCAGGGATCGAATGCTCACCCACACAAGTTCGCCGAACAAAAGAACACCTCAACCTCAGGAGGCTGTTCTTCCCCTTGTACTGTTCATTCTCAGCCCAAGAGGCAATCCACCACCACCACACCGGAGTAGGGTATTACACCACAACGGTGGCCCGAACCAGTATAAATCTTGTGTCCTTTGTGTTGCGAGTTCGTCGAGTTAGCCCTTGAGATCTTAGTGAAGCTAGGACGTGGATCGGTAGGGGGGGGAATCTTCGTGCGCACCCCAGTGTTCGAACCTTGAGGGTTTTGCCGGAACCCGTGATCCGACAAATCCGGGCCTGCTCCTTGGCCCGGGCTAGCTCAGCCCGAAGGATCTCAACTGCGGCGGCACTATCTATAGTCATACATATTTCAGTATACAATTCTTAGCGTCATGCTTATATTATAAGCACATGCATGTAATGACTGCCCCAAAGACATACCTTGCGCCCGTCAAGCCGCCTGTTGGTAAGCGTGATGTCATCATCTGCTTCATCAAGCTTCCACTGCAGATCCGCAACCTCTGTAGTTCGGGCAGTCGCCAGGGAGGTAACAGCCTGTGTTCCAATTAATCAGATTATTTCCTGGGCATATCTTTTTGATCCTTTAATCGCCTCCCTTGGGAAGCCAATCAGAGTCTCAGGGGCTACTATCTATACACAGGTGCATTTTGCGGATAAAGCACAATCGAAAATATTACATTCCAAACCTCGAAGCCTCTTAGCAGGCTCGTGAAGGCTTCATTCAATCCGCTTTTCGCGGACAGAACCCTTTCAACCACCGTACCCATCAAGGTACGATGTTCCTCTGAGACGGACGCTTGTCGCAGCATGTTCGTCAATATATCCGGCGCTTCTGGATCCCCGGAAGCTGTTGTAGGAGTACGGCCTCCCTTCGAAGGGTTCCGTTTATTCGTCCCTAGAGTCGTCTCCGGCTGTAAACCGGACAGTCCTGGGCCTTTATTGTTGGCCCCCGGACCCTGGGCAACCGAAGTATCACCTTCGGGTAATGTATTCATCATCCCTCGCACCACTTGTTGATCAGGAGAGACCCTCCGGGACGACACCTCTAAGTTGTCCGCCCTATTGGGCGAGGATGCCGGTGGAGGCGTCTCACTTTCCATCATCTCCGGGAGAAGATCCCCCGAGGAAGAGGATTGTTGAAGAAGACTGTGTGCCAAGCTGCAAAAACATATATTCTAGATGTTACCTTTGTAACAGGAAAAGAACGTGATATGTTTAAAACACCCTTGTTCACTTACAATTTGGCTAAAGGCTTGTCCTCACTGTGGGACTGTGCGACGACGTCGTCCTCCAAGCCCGAGCTGCTCGACAGGGGCATCTTGCCTCACTTAGGAGCCTTTTCCTCGCAACCTTCGGAGGCTGCCCTTTTCTTACCATGGGGAGAAGGGATGTTGGCTTCTCCTTCACTTTTGTGTTCGGGCGGGGGAACATTGATCTCCCGGGACACAGTGTCTGACATACCTTCGGAATGGAGGCCACCTTTGGTCTTCCCGCTCCCCTCCTTGTCCTCCTTCACGCGCACCTGGTATGGTGCCGGGGCCAGCATCCTTGTTAGCACGGGATCCGCTGAGTCTTCGGGAAGGGGGGACGAACACCTAATTCACTCCGCTTTCTTTATCCAGCCCAGGAAGAAGATAGTTTGCTCAGTATCGTATTACAGCATACTTAACTAAAAATTGTTCGGGAGTCGAGTGCTTACCGAGGTATCCGGATGGTTGCAGTCGAGGCCGATGTCCTCGGTGGTGTCCGGCCACTGTTTTCATTTCCCGAAAAACAACTTCCACATTTATTTGTGCGTAGTGCCGAAGAAGTGTTGGAGGGTCCGTGGTCCTTCCGGATTAAACTCCCACATACGGAGAGGCCGACGCTGGCACGGCAGGGCCCGGCGGACTAGCATTACTTGAATCACGTTGATGAGATCGATTTCCTTCTCAAGGAGGCTTCGGATGCGGCTCTGTAGAGTATGCACTTCGTCAATTGATCCCCAGTCCAGCCCCTTATTAATCCGTTGTGGCACCCCGGCTCAGAGCGACCGGTTTACCCTGCATTGCCAGCCCAGAGACCATGTCTTCTGGCAACACACAACATCTTGGTACAGAAAACAACCGCTTTATTGATGCTAGCGGATCAGAGTTTATATTACAACAGATGTCGAGGCCAAGCGGCACGCACGGTGCGGCTGAACAATATGTACATTATTTAGTGAACATAAAGGGGCCTCGATCATGACAACTACGCGGCAGCGGAACAACGTCGTAGCGGAAGCTCCATAGCACAGGGACACCGATGTGGACACGATCTAGACCCGGACAACACTCCTTTCCAACGAGACTTTCCTGAAATCTGGCTTGATACGCCAGGTCAGTACATTGAATGTACTTGCAAGCTCACAACAGGCATAATCATAATGACAAACAATATCATGATAATTAACCAATTAATAATAATGCAACTATGTCCGACATGCTGTGATCATGCTCGAACGTCCCTCGGTACGGACTTACCAACCGTGATCATTTACGGATCACAAACAAATCACCATCATGGTCTTGACAAGAGTAACTCGTGATCCTTACGGCGATCACAACCACGACCAATATTTGGACTCGAACATCTCGATGGCCTTTCCGCCATCATCAACAGTGCAAAGTTCATAACTTAGTGTGCAAATTTATTAAACGTTGACTCATGGTGGGACCTACTACGAGGCGTCCGTGACCGTGGACTCGGCTATCGATAGATTATACACTCTGCAGAGGTAGCACACTGTACCCACACCACGGAACCCATGGCCTCGCACTCCCATTCGGGTGGACCAACGGCATTCCGACGAAACACCTCCATTGCCATGACACTCTCCCAGCCACTCTGACCCAATCCCCAACGGGCTAGTCCTGGGTGGCCCCGTGTCTACCAAAGACACAACGACCACCGTCGTGGCCAAAACGATCCCACTCGGGGACCCGGTACCATAATCTCAACAACGGGCACACAAGATTATGCCTGCTTACCGGGCCAAGGTAAGCATGCCCATAACCTTCCCTAGTTGGAGGCACCGACCAGAGGCATGTCAATGGACCGAATCAAGGCCTTCCCACGAAGGCAAATGTGGTTGCACTGGGAAAAACTCGAGCCAGCGGCACCATGACCCAGTCAATGATATATTCAAGTTGAGTTATATTTAGGTTCAACTTAAAATGAAAATGACCGGTGTCGTCATAGCATGCCATGAAATGCAATACTACACATGCATCACATATTAACGAAAATGACTGATGTCAACCATATTCACACTAAGCATAAACATCAACAACTTATATTACTTTCCTAGTCAGGGTAACTCTCACTTTAACAAGATATTTTGTAGCAAGTTTTATTATTTTTCTCATGCAAGAAAATAACTTCGATTAATTTCTCATATGCATAGCAAAAATTATACTATCATCACCACAAGCAAATCCTAATTTCTTTACCAACAAAGTTAGGTTCAAACATTCTGTAAATCAAGCAAAATAGCTAAACAAGCACTTAACAGAATATTTTCGAGCAAATTTTTACTATTTTATTTGTGCAAGAAAATAACTTTAAGTAATTACTCATATGCATAACAAATCATTTTATCATTACCACAAGTAGATCTTAGCTTCTTTACCAACTAAGCTAGTTTCAAACATTCTGTAAATCAAGCATAATAACTAACAAACAGTTAACAGAATATAAATAACATAATAGTTATTTAAATGCATGGATTAATCATTTCATTCAAGTAAGAAAATCATAAATATTGCAATGACACCATGAAAACGTTGCTGTGGCTTGCCTTAGTGAAGATGAGGTCCACAAGCCTTCTGGTGATCCTCAAGACAAGCCTCACCCTCTGAAAATAATTTTAAATATAAGAAGAAGATATCAAGAACACTTCTGAAAATCACCAGAAAATCTAGGCAACACAGAAAAACCTCATTTTTTGTGAGCTGCTAGATTTCTTTGCAAAGAACACAATGCAAAAAGAATCAATTCATTTGGACTTATGGTTGAAGAGTTATGGCTGTTTGAAACTTTCTGTAAATTCAAATGAATTTGAATAAAAATAAAACAAACTGGGGGGGGGGGTGACGTCGAAGGCGTAAAGCCCAGGGGCGCCACCACTCGTACCGCTTCGCGCGCGTACAGAGTGGCTGACTAGCGGGCCCCGCTAGTCAGGTGAGGAGGAGGGGGAGAAGGAAACAGTGGGGGTCGCGGCTTCGCCGGAGCTCTCGCCGGCGACGAGGGCTCCTTGGCCAAAACGAGAGGGAGGGATTGAGAGAGGGGATGGAGGCGCACCTGCCCGTACCTGTAGCGTAGCTAGGGTGGTCAGACGATGTCTGAATCGACCTCGCAAGCGGAGGAAGAACGCGGTGGTCGCCGGAGATGAGGAAGACGGCGAGCAGAGGCAACTCCAGGGGCTTCAAGTGGTCGGAACAGCTTCACCGACGAGAGGCGGAGGCTCTGGAAGGGTCGCCCTGGCCTGAGAGGGGCTGGAGCTACCGCGACGACCAGAGGGGATCCCCGGCAAGCTCGAGCTCGGGGACGGCGGCCCGCGGCCTGCCTGGCCGGGCTACGGTTTCTCGAGGAGGCTAGGGGCGGCTCCATTTCTAAGCGAGCGGAGAGGGGGGGGTTCGGGCTCCGCTGGTGGACACCTGTCCACGGCGCCTGGCGACGAGCGGCGTCAGTGAGAGGGGGAGAAGGCGACGCAACTCATGCGGCGACTGTTGGCGAAGGGGGACGAGCACAGGAGCGAGGAGAATGCGACGAGCACAGTGCGCACCGCACTGTTGTGTTGGCCGGACCGTGCCCGTGCTCGCTGCAGCGAGCTCCGGTGTCGGCGAGCGCCAGGGGGGAGTAAATGGCGTTGAGACGAGGATGGTGGCGAAGTTTCGCACGCTCGAGAAGACGGGGGAAGCGAGCACGCGCGAACAGAGCGCTCGGCGGCACTCAGAGCGCGTCGACAGGCAGGCATGGCATGGTGGACACGCGTGGTCCCCGCGCGAACTCTTCCCTCAGGCAAGCCTACGTCCAAAAATCATGTCTGGCTTGTTGTTCGTGGTGGTTTTGAAGTTTACCACGCTTTGGTTTGGATTCAGGTGCAGTAGAGGAGTTTTTACAAGCCAAGTAAGTTTCTGATCAGTTACTTTGAGAGGTTACTGAGGTCAAATGGCTGGGAGTTGGGGGCTGTGCTTTGGAGGTTAGCCATGATCTACTAAGGTGAAGATGCACAAGAAAATCCAGGCACAATGGAGCAAGTAAAATGGTAGTTGTTGTAGAAACCACCATTTCTGTCCAGAACAGAAAATATTTTCTGTAGCAAAAATATTCCAAAAAGTGATGTAATATTTTTTCTCAGGAAGGTGTTCGAGGGTTCAAAGAATATTTGTGAATTATCTCAGATTTTTCTGGGCCATAAAAATTGGGGTTGCTTTGGAGCATATTGAACTAGCTAGGGTTTTTGAGAGAAAAAAATGAATATTTTTCATTTAAGAAAAATATCCCAAAGATTATTTTGGGGTGGATCAGAAGGGAAATGATGATTAGGGAGGGAAATGAAGCACTTGGGTGAAAGCCAAGGATACCCAAGTGTTTAAGTCCATATGAAAAGATTCAAAAATTCCAAATTTCAGAATAACTCCAAATGAAAATCAGGCAAATAAGAGGTGGGGGGGGGCAAAAACCAGGCTGTCACAAACCTCCCCCACTTAGAATGAATCTCGTCCTCAAGATTCGGTTGCTTGGGAAAACCACTCTGGATAATGAGCCCTTAGGAATTCTTCCCGCTCCCAAGTTGATTCTGATTCTGTGTGATGCTCCCACTGAACCTTGTAGAATTTTCTTACTTTACTGCGAGTGACCCTTTCCATCTGATCCAAAATTCTAAACGGTCTTTCTTCATAGGTCAAATCATTTGCCAATTCTACCTCAGCCATAGCAGTCCTTTTCTTAGGCGGGGATATGCAACATCTTATTTGTGAAACATGAAACACGTTATGCACGTCTGCCAATTCAGTGGGTAGTTCCAACTGATATGCAACAGTACCCACTCGGGACATAACCGGGAATGGACCAATAAATCTGGGTGCCAATTTTCCATGGGTCTGGAATCTCTTGACGCCTTTCATAGGAGTGACTCGGAGGTATACGTGTTCTCCGGGTTCAAAATTGATCTGTCGGTGCTTTGCATCATAATAACTTTTCTGTCGAGATTTGGCCAATTGCAATCTGTCTCTGATTTCCTTAACTTGTTTCTTAGCTTCCATCATGAGATCTGTTTCGAAGATACGGCTATCTCCAGTTTGAGACCAATTTAAAGGAGTGCGGCACTTACGGCCATATAGAGCTTCATACGGTGACATCTTTAGACTTGTCTGGAAGCTGTTGTTATAAGAAAACTCGGCATATGGCAAGCAGTCTTCCCATTTAGGTCCTTGGGCTAAAGCACAGGCTCGCAACATATCTTCGAGTATTTGATTTACCCACTCTGTCTGTCCATCTGTCTGAGGATGATAAGCAGTACTATATTTCAGCACTGCCCCCAAGGCTTGATGGAGACGTGACCAAAAAGCAGAGGTATAACAGGGAACCTCGGTTGGAAGTGATGGTTCAGGGTACTCCATCCAGACTGACTATTCTGGATACATACAACTGTGCTAGTTGATCCGCTCGGTATCTGGTGCTGATCGGAATGAAGTGAGCAACCTTGGTTAAGGTGTCCACTATGACCCAGATTGCATCCTTGCCGCGCTGAGTCTTAGGCAGTCCTGTAATGAAATCCATACAAACGTCATCCCATTTCCATTGCGAAACTGGCAGCGGTTGGAGAAGTCCGGCTGGCTTCTGATGTTTTGCCTTCACCTTGTTGCATATGTCGCAACATGCCACAAAATAGGCAATGTCTTTCTTCATTCCATCCCACCAGAATATTTGTCTAAGGTCTTCATACATTTTCGTACCTCCCGGGTGAATGGAATATGAGGATTCAGGTGCTTCCGACAAGATTTTCTGCTTTAAGTCAGGCTGATTGGGTACACAAATCCTTCCACGGAATCGGAGGGTGCCGAATTTGTCCTTGGAGAAATCTGGGGTCTGCTCTGCCATCGGGCTCTTGGCACGTTTTTGCAGCTTGATGTCAGCTGGCTGGGCCTTGCGGATCTCTTCCTCAAGTGTGGGAGTAACTTCCAAAATATTAGTGAGGCCAGCATCCACTATGACCAGGTTGAGCTGAGCGATCTCCTCTTGGAGTTCGGGAGGCAAGGATTTCAATATGACATTTAAGCTGACAGGCTTTCGACTGAGTGCATCGGCAACCACGTTGGCCTTACCCGGGTGGTACTTTATTCCAAGATCATAATCCTTGACCAACTCTAGCCATCTTCGTTGATGGAGATTTAAATCTGGCTGAGTAAATATGTATTTAAGACTTTTGTGATCGGTAAAAATTTGGCACCTTTTTCAATGAGGTAGTGTCTCCAAATTTTTAGCGCATGAACCATCGCAGCCAATTCCAAATCATGAGTAGGATAATTTCCCTCGTGGGGTCATAGCTATCGCGATGCATATGCTACTACCTTGCTGTCTTGCATAAGTACGCAACCAAGGCCTTGCCTGGAGGCGTCACAATACACATCAAAACTGCGATAAATGTCTGGAAGAGTCAATACAGGTGCGGTTATCAGCCGTATCTTTAGCTCATTGAAACTTTTCTCACAGTCCTCCATCCATTCAAACTTCTTATCCTTTTTGAGCAGCTCCGTCATGGGTTTAACAATCTTGGAAAACCCTTCAATGAAACGACGGTAATATCCAGCTAATCTGAGAAAACTCCGGATCTGCGTCACGGTCGTGGGCGGCAACCAATCGAGCACATCCTTTACTTTGCTCGGGTCCACGGCTATACCTTCGGCGGATAGTACATGTCCGAGAAACCCAACTTGCTTGAGCAAAAATTCGCATTTACTGAATTTGGCGTATAGCTGATGGTCACGGAGTCGTTGTAGCACTGCTCGGAGGTGATCCTTGTGCTCTTCTTCACCCTTGGAGTAAATGAGGATGTCATCGATGAAGACTACCACGAATTTGTCGAGGAAGTCCATGAATACTTTGTTCATCATATGCATGAAGAAAGCAGGGGCATTGGTGAGACCAAAGGACATCACTGTATATTCATAAAGACCATACCGAGTAGTGAATGCGGTCTTAGGAATATCTTCCTTTTTAATCTTGAGCTGATGATATCCGGTCTGTAAATCGATCTTAGAGAATACTTTAGCCCCACTGAGCTGATCAAACAGATCATCAATCCTTGGCAGCGGATATTTATTTTTGATGGTGACCTCATTCAGCTGGCGGTAATCTACGCACATGCGGAGGCTGCCATCCTTTTTGTCCACGAAAATAGCAGGTGATCCCCATGGTGAAGAGTTGGGACGAATATATCCTTTCTGGAGCAGTTCATCAAGCTGTTTCTTTAGCTCCAATAATTCTGATGAGGGCATCCGGTAATAATTCTTGTATAACGGTGCAGTTCCGGGCACAAGATCTATTGCAAATTCCAGCTCTCGATCTGGTGGCATGCCTGGCAGTTCTTCTGAAAATACATCAGGGTACTCACTGACCACAGGAATTAATTCCAACTCAGCCACAACAGTGAAAACCAATTCTTGCTTGGGTATATTCTTGCGAGCATAGAATTTGGTAGTCTGCCCATTCAGACTGGTCAAAGTGACTTCTCGTGTTGCGCAGTTTATGCAAACTTGATATTGGGTCAACCAATTCATACCCAATATAATATCCAACTTTGCATACTCAATAAATATCAGAGAGGTTGGAAAGTAGACTCCGTTGATATTGATTCCCAGATCACGGTAGACCAGATTGCTCTTGAGTAAAGATCCCGGGGTTTGTACCAGCATATTTTTGCCCAAAAGCGAACAAGGAAATTTGTTTTGGGCAGCAAAACTCCGAGAAATAAAAGAATGGGAAGCCCCAGAGTCAAATAAAATTACGGCAGGTATGTCATTAACAGAAAACATACCAATGACGACTTCGGGGTTCTCTTGGGCTTCATCAGCTGAGAGATGATGCACGTGCCCAGTAAAGTTTTGCTGGGTCGGGCATGACTCTATAAAGTTGACTTGTGGCCCGAATAGGGCATTCGCCTTGTTGTTCTTGGGGCACTGTCTGGCATAATGTCCATTCTGCCCACAACTGAAGCAAGAATTATTGCGCTGACGCTCCTCATGCATTGGGTTGGTCACGAAATTCTTGACTTGAGTGGTGGTCTTGTTAACATTCTGTTGCCAATTTGGCTTGTATTCCACCTGAGTCTGCTACCAGGTACGAGCCTTTTGCATTGGTTACCCATCCTTCTTTGGCTCAAACTTGCACTTGTGGTCATTGTTAACAGGCCTATTATCTGATATAAGCTTGTGCTCCCGTTCAGCAATGAAAGCCTTGTTCACCAGAGTTTGGAAATCTGGGAAATCGAACATACTGAGAGTACACTGGAGTTGCGGATTTAAGCCTCCAAGAAATTTTTCAATCTTCCTTTCTTCGGTGGCCACATCATAAAGGGAGTAACGGGCCAGATGATTAAATTTTTGCAAATATTCACCCACCGACTGACTTCCTTGGATGAGTGCAAGAAATTCATGCTGCTTAGTCTTCATAACTCCAGTAGGGATATGATATTTCCGGAACTGATCCTTAAATTTTTCCCAGGTGATTTCTTCATCAACAGGACACATGGCTTTTGCATTTTCCCACCATATGGTAGCAGCGCCTTCAAGGTAATGAGTTGCAAATGGAACTTTATCGTTTTCTTCAGTACGAGCAATCTCAAGCTTTTTCTCAATGGTACGCAACCAATCGTCTGCATCCAATGGGTCAACAATCTGACTGAAAATGGGTGGCTTGGTCCTTTGAAAATCTGACAGCTTTGAGTAATGACCGTTCTGATTTCCATTATGTCCAACCATAGCTTGCACACTTCTTAATATTTCAATCAGATCATTGTTCCTTGTTTCCTCAAACATACGCAGAATTTGCTCGGTGGAGGGCGGATTTGGCGGTGGCGGAACGTACGGCTCGGGAGAATGTCCTGCCTGTCGTGTGGAACGACGAACAGGAGTTCCCTCATGAACGTTGCTAATGCTGCCTCCCCGCGTCATCCTATTGTGTATTTTTTCCAAGACAACGCTATCGAGATGAGAAACATCCAAGAATAAATTTGGGGAAAAACCAGCAACAAATCTCGGAAGAAAACAAAAGAGCAAAGAAAATACGGCGAATAAAGTCCCAACATAATTATACATAGACTCATACATGAAAGATAAACAACATGCCAGGTTCAACTACTCTCATACATGCAACAAAACATCATGACTCGTACGACTACATCCGTACATCATCCGGACGACTGCGAATACTCAGAGGTACTACTGCTCTGCTGGTGCTGCGGTGTCCTCCCCTGAAGCGGACTCAGATCCTGAACTGACGAGGTTAACGGAAACCTCCGGGTTAAAGGTAACACGACGGCGCTGCCTCGAGGGCTCTCCCTCAGGGGCAGGGGTAGGATGAAGCATCGGGGCTACAGGAGTAGTGAGAAGTGAAACCCACTCGGCGGGAGCACTGAGAGGATTCACGGCCGAGACGCCCGTGCTACTCGGAGGAGTAACCGGCAAAATAGGGGAACTAGAACTGACTGGAATATATGGAGTAAATCCCAGAGAAGATGGAGCAGTGCCAGATCTAGTAGAGACTAAAGGAGCGGCTAAAGCAGTACGGGCACGAGTCAGCTCTCGAGCCAGCTCGTGGATCAGAAGATAGCTAGCGGTGACATATCGAGCAAGGTGGCTATCAACACTATCAGACTCCGGATCAATGATAGGGAAACGGACACGACCATTGTCGTGCAGAGAAGGATAGTAGTAGAAACCTGGGTTGTTGTGCATTCAGACCTCCTTGTAGCGAAGCTCGACAAGGACCTCGAATGCGGCAAACTGGACAGCCTGAGAAGCGGTAGAGGCGTAACCGCTCTGAGAAATACGAGTGTAAGAGCCGGAATCGGAACTGGTGCGCATAGTAACCACTGCGTGATACTCATACACTGAGTCTGCTAGACGCTCCCGATACACACGATAGACTGGGTCGTCTCCGAGAGGGTACAGCCGACGCCACACGTTGCGAAGGAGGTGCGCTGACGTGTACGGCATCAGCTGCAACTGGCAGGGATACGGCACCGGAGCCATCTACACTCACAACCATTAGCAGGTTAGCATAAAAAGAATAAACCAAATGCCTGCAATGCAACAACCAGCTATACCTGCTACCAGCACTCAAACTTACTCGTGTCTAGCGTCCAGTTAACACGTTGTAGTCTAGCGTGGCCTACAGTCAGCGCGGCTCTGATACCAAGCATTGTGGCACCCTGGCTCAGAGCGACCGGTTTACCCTGCATTGCCAGCCCAGAGACCATGTCTTCTAGCAACACACAACATCTTGGTACAGAAAACAACCGCTTTATTGATGCTAGCGGATCAGAGTTTATATTACAACAGATGTCGAGGCCAAGCGGCACGCACGGTGCGGCTGAACAATATATACATTATTTAGTGAACATAAAGGGGCCTCGATCATGACAACTATGCGGCAGCGGAACAACGTCGTAGCGGAAGCTCCATAGCACAACGACACCGATGTGGACACGATCTAGACCCGGACAACACTCCTTTCCAACGAGACTTTCCTGAAATCTGGCATGATATGCCAGGTCAGTACATTGAATGTACTTGCAAGCTCACAGCAGGCATAATCATAATGACAAACAATATCATGATAATTAACCAATTAATAATAATGCAACACCATATGTCCGACATGCTGTGATCATGCTCGAACGTCCCTCGGGACGGACTTACCAACCGTGATCATTTACGGATCACAAACAAATCACCATCGTGGTCTTGACAAGAGTAACTCGTGATCCTTACGGCGATCACAACCACGACCAATATTTGGTCTCGAACATCTTGATGGCCTATCCGCCATCATCAACAGTGCAAAGTTCATAACTTAGTGTGCAAATTTATTAAACGTTGACTCATGGTGGGACCTACTACGAGGCGTCCGTGACCGTGAACTCGGCTATCGATAGATTATACACTCTGCAGAGGTAGCACACTGTACCCACACCACGGAACCCATGGCGTCGCACCCCCATTCGGGTGGACCAACGGCATTCCGACGAAACCCCTCCATTGCCATGACACTCTCCCGGCCACTCCGACCCAATCCCCAACGGGCTAGTCCTGGGTGGCCCCGTGTCTACCAAAGACACAACGACCACCGTCGTGGCCAAAACGATCCCACTCGGGGACCCGGTACCATAATCTCAACAACGGGCACACAAGATTATGCCTGCTTACCGGGCCAGGGTAAGCATGCCCATAACCTTCCCTAGTTGGAGGCACCGACCAGAGGCATGTGAATGGGCCGAATCAAGGCCTTCCCACAAAGGCAAATGTGGTTGCACTGGGAAAAACTCGAGTCAGCGGCACCATGACCCAGTCAACGATATATTCAAGTTGAGTTACATTCAGGTTCACATTAAAATGAAAATGACCAATGTCATAGCATGCCATGAAATGCAATACTACACATGCATCACATATTAACGAAAATGACTGATGTCAACCATATTCACACTAAGCATAAACATCAACAAATTATATTACTTTCCTGGTCAGGGTAACTCTCACTTTAACAAGATATTTTGTAGCAAGTTTTATTATTTTTCTCATGCAAGAAAATAACTTCGATTAATTTCTCATATGCATAGCAAAAATTATACTATCATCACCGCAACAAATCCTAATTTCTTTACCAACAAAGTTAGGTTCAAACATTCTGTAAATCAAGCAAAATAGCTAAACAAGCACTTAACAGAATACTTTCTAGCAAATTTTTACTATTTTATTTGTGCAAGAAAATAACTTTAAGTAATTACTCATATGCATAACAAATCATTTTATCATTACCACAAGTAGATCTTAGCTTCTTTACCAACTAAGCTAGTTTCAAACATTCTGTAAATCAAGCATAATAACTAACAAACACTTAACTGAATATAAATAACATAATAGTTATTTAAATGCATGGATTAATCATTTCATTCAAGTAAGAAAATCATAAATATTGCAATGACACCATGAAAATGTTGTTGTGGCTTGCCTTAGTGCGCATGAGGTTCACAAGCCTTCTGGTGATCCCCAAGACAAGCCTCACCCTCTGAAAATAATTTTAAATACAAGAAGAAGATATCAAGAACACTTCTGAAAATCACTAGAAAATCTAGGTAGCACAGAAAAATCTCATTTTTTGTGAGCTACTAGATTTCTTTGCAAAGAACACAATGCAAAAAGAATCAATTCATTTGGACTTATGGTTGAAGAGTTATGGCTGTTTGAAACTTTCTGTAAATTCAAATGAATTTGAATAAAAATAAAACAAACTGGGGGGTGACGTCGAAGGCGTAAATCCCAGGGGCGCCACCACTCGTACCGCTTCACGCGCGTACAGAGTGGCTGACTAGCGGGCCCCGCTAGTCAGGTGAGGAGGAGGGGGAGAAGGAAACAGAGGGGGTCGCGGCTTCGCCGGAGCTCTGGCCGGCGACAAGGGCTCCTTGGCCAAAACGAGAGGGAGGGATTGAGAGAGGGGACGGAGGCGCACCTGCCCGTACCCGTAGCGTAGCTAGGGGTGGTCAGACGGTGTCGGAATCGGCCTCTCAAGCGGAGGAAGAATGCGGTGGTCGCTGGAGATGAGGAAGACGGCGAGCAGAGGCAACTCCAGGGGCTTCAAGTGGTCGAAACAGCTTCACCGACGAGAGGCGGAGGCTCTGGAAGGGTTGCCTTGGACTGAGAGGGGCTGGAGTTACCGCGACGACCAGAGGGGATCCCCGGCGAGCTCGAGCTCGGGGACGGCGGCCCGCGGCCTGCCCGGCCGGGCTACGGTTGCCTACGTGCTAGAGGAGTGGGTGGGAGTGGTGGATGGTGCTCGAGGAGGCTGGGAGCGGCTCCATTTATAGGCGAGCGGAGAGGGGGGGTTCAGGCTCCGCCGGTGGACACCTGTCCACGGCGCCTGGCGACGAGCGGCGTTAGTGAGAGGGGGAGAAGGCGACGCAGCTCACGCGGCGACTGTTGGCGAACGGGGACGAGCACAGGAGCGAGGAGAAGGCGACGAGCACAGTGCGCACCGCACTGTTGTGTTGGCCGGACCATGCCTGTGCTCGTTGCGGCGAGCTCCGGCGTCGGCGAGCACCGGGGGGAGTTAATGGCGTTGAGACGAGGATGGTGGCAAAGTTTGGCACGCTCGAGCAGACGGGGGAAGCGAGCACGCGCGAACAGAGCACTCGGCGGCACTCAGAGCGCGTCGACACGCAGGCATGGCATGGTGGACACGCGTGGTCACCGCGCGAACTCTTCCCTCAGGCCAACCTACGTCCAAAAATCATGTCTGGCTTGTTGTTTGTGGTGGTTTTGAAGTTTACCACGCTTTGGTTTGGATTCAGGTGCAGTAGAGGAGTTTTTACAAGCCAAGTAAGTTTCCTATTACTAACTTTGAGAGGTCACTGAGGTCAAATGGCTGGGAGTTGGGGGCTGTGCTTTGGAGGTTAGCCATGATCTACTAAGGTGAAGATGCACAAGAAAATCCAGGCACAATGGAGCAAGTAAAATGGTAGTTGCTGTAGAAACGACCATTCCTGTCTAGAATAGAAAATATTTTCTGTAGCAAAAATATTCCAAAAAGTGATGAAATATTTTTGCTCAAGAAGGTGTCCTAGGTTTCAAAGAATATTTGTGAATTATCTCAGATTTTTTTGGGCCATAAAAATTGGGGTTACTTTGGAGCATATTGAACTAGCTAGGGTTTTTGAGAGGAAAAATGAATATTTTTCATTTAAGAAAAATATTCCAAAGATTATTTTGAGGTGGATCAGAAGGGAAATGATGATTAGGGAGGGAAATGAAGCACTTGGGTGAAAGCCAAGGATACCCAAGTGTTTAAGTCCATATGAAAAGATTAAAAAATTCCAAATTTCAGAATAACTCCAAATGAAAATCAGGCAAATAAGAGGGGGGCAAAAACTAGGCTGTCACATCCATGATGCAAGCTGTAACGGAGGGCCAGATCGGAACATAGGTATAGCTGCCCACTTGGTACCGCGGGGTTCAGTGACGTAAAACCACTCCCGCTGCCATTGGTTGGAAGTTTCGGTGAAAGAGCCTTTTGGCCAGAGAGTATTGGTAAGATTGCTCACTATAGCACCACCGCACTCCTCCTGTTTCCCGTCGACTACCTTCGGCTTCACACTAAAGGTCTTGAGCCATAAGCCGAAGTGTGGGGGAATACGGAGGAAGGCCTTGCACGTGATGATAAACGCTGAGACGTGGAGGAAAGAATCTGGGGCTAGATCATGAAAGTCTAGTCCGTAATAAAACATGAGCCCCCGGACGAAGGGATGAAGAGCGAATCCTAGCCCTCGGAGGAAGTGAGAGATGAATACGACCCTCTTACCGGATCTTTGAGTCGGAATAACCTGTCCTTGAGCAGGAAGCCTGTGGGGGATCTCCGCGGCTAGGTATCTGGTCACCGAGAGCTTCGCAATGTCCTCCTCTGTAACAGAGGAAGCCACCCATCGGCCCTGTGGGCTAGGTCCGGACATGATTGGGAAGCTGGAAGCAATGAAGTTAAACCTAGGGTGCTGGAACTCGAGGTTGGAAGGGCTGAGGAAAGAGATGGCCCTTGGCTCCTTTATAAAGGCAATAGATATCGAACGCCTCCTCCTAAACCTGGAAACCTGCTTATTCCTAAGGAATCATGCCAACGGACGGTTGGGTTACCCACGCCCGTATTGATGAGAATCCCGCAATAAGGGGACACGATCTCTGCCTTGACAAGACGTGCCAATAAAAACCGCGCCTCGAAACGTGGAACGGCAGGACAAGAAATGGTTCGAAATAATGACCGGGAAGACGTGATGTCACATTGCAAAAAGTTGTCAGCGGATTGGACTCGTGAAATATTATACTCTCTGCGGTTATGTGTGTGGTACTTGTGTTGCAGATCCGGACATGTTCGTTGCGTCCGAAGACTATCTTGGAGTATTCGGAAAGGGGAACCCGCCTTGTAATGCCGAAGACAATCTGCATGCCGGACACCTCGTCATTGAAGCCTGGTTCAGGGGCTACTGAGGGAGTCCTGGACTAAGGGATCCTCGGGCGTCCGGCCTATTGGACATGGGCCGGACTAATGGGCTGTGAAGATACAAGACCGAAGACTCTCTCCCATGTCCGGATGGGACTCTCCTTTGGCATGGAAGGCAAGCTTGGCATCCAAATATGAAGATTCCTTTCTCTGTAACCGACTTTGTGTAACCCTAGTCCCCTCCGGTGTCTATATAAACCGGAGAGCTAGGTTCGTAGAGGTGAATAATCATAGACATAGTGATATAGGCTAGACTTCTAGGGTTTTAGCCATTACGATCTCGTGGTAGATCAACTCTTGTAATACTCATATTCATCAAGATCAATCAAGCAGGAAGTAGGGTATTACCTCCATAGAGAGGGCCCGAACCTGGGTAAACATTGTGTCCCTTGTCTCCTGTTACCATCGACCTTAGACGCACAGTTCGGGACCCCCTACCAGAGATCCGCCGGTTTTGACACTGACACTCTCCATGAATGAAGAATGGGTGGAGGGGTATATATAGCCTCGACACAAAATCTAACATTACACACAATTCACCAAACTCGGTGGGACCGAATCAGAAAACTCGATCAGACCGATTTAGTTCATAATGTGACCGTTAGGTATTTCAGTGGGACCGATATGATCCACTCGGTCGGACCGATGTGCTAGGGTTAGGGCAAAACCTCATCTTGGTTTGACCGATTACACAAACTCGGTGGGACCGATTTTGGTAATGAGCTAACCAGAGAGTTGGTCAAGCAAACTCGCTGAGACCGATTACAAATCTCGGTTGGACCAAAATTATTGCAACAGGAGCCAGAGAGTTTGCAAGCCCATCTCGGTGAGAACGGGATCCCATCGGTGAGGCCGAACTGATTAGGGTTTCTGGCAGTGGCTATGTCAAATGAACTCGGTGGCGCCGGATAGAACAAATCGGTGGGGCCGAGTTTGACTTTTCGTTTGGGACATATGTGGATATGAGAAAGTGGTTGAGGGTTTGGAGCATATCAGTAAGCACTTTGAGGAAGCAAGCCATTAAGCAACACCTCATCCCCTTTTAATAGTATTGGCTTTCCTAAGGACTCAATGTGATCTTGGATCACTAAAATGAAAATGAAGAGTCTTGAGCTTCTGAGGTTTTGCCAATCTTCTTTCCTTAGCATCTTGAAGGGGTTCCACATCCTCTTGTCCATGCCACTCCACTGTTGAACTCATTTGAAATATACTAGATAAAAGTATTAGTCCAACAAGAGATATGTTGGCATTAATTACCAAAATCACCCAGGGAGCACTTGTGCTTTCATCTGTGCTCTTCCAACTGGAAGGATCCCGTCCATGAAATGTGAGGCAACATTCTATCAGCAAATCTTACCTTTTCTAGCTTGCCAACCCGCACCCTTTGTTGTAGTAGCATTTGCCGTGCGGTGCTTTAACTGTGCCGTATTTAATTATTTCAGTTATGCAAAAATGTATTGTTCAATAGGGCTATGTGATGTTTAAGCATGAATTGTCCACTTCAGTTTCACGAATGGCTATATTTGGTTGTTTATAGTGAGTAGATGCCTTGTTTATCTGTATTTGGTTGTTAGGTTGGTTGGAGTGAGCATTTTTCCAGTTATCGAGCAGATGCCTTGTTTATATGTATTTGGCTCTTAGTTTGGTTGAAGTGAGCATTTGTCCAGTTATCAAGCAAATGGCTTGTTTATCTGTATTTGGTTGTTAGGTTGCTTTTTTTAGCATTTGTCCGGTTATCAAGCAGATGCCTTGTTTATCTGTATTTGGTTTTTAGGTTGCTTTTTTAGCATTTGTCCAGTTATCAAGCAGATGCCTTGTTTATCTTTATCTGCTTGTTAGGTTGGTTGAGTGAGCATTTGTCCAGTTTTCAAGCATATGCCCTGTTTATCTGTATTTGCTGGTTAGGTTGGTTGCAGCACTGTTCAAGAAATCTTCTGATTCACCGATTAATCTTCCGATTTATCGCTAATTGGGTGATGACCGATAAGATTATGCCTTATCTTTGTCGTTTATCTTTTGGACCGATTTACCGTTCTAACAAGCGATTTATCGGGAATCTACCGATAAATAAGATCTATTCATAGCACGATGTTTGCAAAAACTATGTTTATTTATGTTTTGTGGACCTTGTTACGGAATATGTACTATTGTCCAGTTTTTTTGCCATTATACGAGGATTCAAAGGCTAGAAATCAAGGTAACACTTCTGTCAAATATTGTTTTGGCGTTGAATATAGCGTATTTTAGTGTTGGCAACCTGAGATTTGCAAAAAAATATCCGATTAATAGTCGACCGATAAAATCGATTAATTGGCCGATTTCCGATTAATCTCTAATCCCTAGCTGACCGAGACAATAACGATAAGCGATATCCTCAACATTGGGTTAAAGTGAGACTCTGTCCAGTTTTCAATGGCTATATTTGGTTGTTATACTGGTCATTTATGCCTTGTTTATTTCAGTCATTCATAATGTGTTGTTCATTATGTGCAAGTCAGAACTGTGCCGCTGGACTACATCAATACCAGTTTGAACGGCTATATTTGGTTCCGGTTATTCCTGGTGTAGTTAACACATGCCCTTTATTTCAGTTTTACACATTTATCCGGTGTGATGTTTAAGCATTACCTACGTTTTATTCATTTTCAACAATACCAGTTTGAATTGCAATATTTGATGGATGTTAAGCCTGCTATCCGTAACATTGCCTTCCATTTTATATATGCTTTAACAGCATGCTGAAACCAACACATTCAAGCTATCATTTGGAGATGATGTTGTTTACCTTTGCTATATTTGTTTGATGTTAAGGTTACTGTACTTATCATGCCTTTCCACTACTTATGCAGGACAACAACGGGAGTGGCCACCATTTTCCGCCGAGGTTAGCTTCATCCCTCGGCTTGTACTCCCCCCGTCGTTCCATAATGTAGTGCATATAGATCCAGGCTTGGACACTTGTTAGCTTCTAATATTGAATTGTTGCTTGTAAGTACATATGCCCTTGGCAAGGATCCACGCATCGACCTTTTTTGCGTATGGTGCAATGAGATATTCATGAACAAGCATCAAGTGAGTTGTAGGATGGTAACTACAAACTCTGCAGCCTTCTCTTTTTACTGCCCATAATGAGTTGTTAGACAACAATGTCTGAATCTTTTTCGTTCCCAATGGTTCCGGAAGCAGTTCACTCAAGATTACCTCGCAAAGTACATGATTGGTGGACACACAATGAAGGTCAAAATATTTCATCCAGACTACAGTGAGCATCGAGAAGTCGTAATGAAGACAGTGAAGGATGGACATGCAGCCATCACAAGGGGTTGGCCTAGAGTCGTGCGCGCATTACGCACGGAGGAGGGCACAATATGGACATTCCGCTTCACCTTTTCCAGCAACCAGAATGTCTTTCGCCTCTGTCTTTACAGTCTTTAGTACAACTGTGGTTCATCATTCTTTACTTGGTGCTTCTGTAGTTCTTCAGTATATGTACATGTGCATTGAATTATGCATTCGTGGTTGAACCTATATTTGTAATAAACATGGTTGGATATGAAATAAGTGATTGCCTACTTTCAAATTCAAAACATGTGATTTTTAAACTAGGGATTAATTAGGGATTACACTGCATACGGTTTGCAAAAGCGAAACGTCTGCAATAGACATGGAGATCAAAAACGTTTCTAGGATCCACTACGTGTGCGATCAATCTCCACTACACACATGACATCCTCTTGAAAACTGTTTGCGTTAGGCCACCTTGAGCAAATGTTTACCACATAAAAAAGTTTTTAATGGACAACCTTTGCCACACAATTTCTTCTACGCACCGTGTGTGATGCATTCAATAACGCAAACGATAAAATTGTTAATATCTTGTGCAATGGCAACACTATCACAAACGATTTAACGGGAAAATTTTGTGTGATGTACCTATGAACGGAAACGTTTTCCTTGGAGCGACTGTGTGGGATGTACATACGAACGGAAATGTTTAGCGGGGACTGACTGTTTGGGATGTACTTGCGACTGGAAACAATTTCGCATGTATAATTGTAATTTTTAGCTCTACTGTATGTATTTCCGTATTTGAGCGCTCGCTGGTCGCACACGACCTCATTTCGCCAAGCGTGTGTGCCAGGAGGCATATCCCCGACGGTTTCTAGGTCGTGTGGGAAGGACCCCCCTATCACCCACACTCACTAGGCGACGGTTCCAAATGCCGTCGCAGAAAGGGGTTTAAAACCATTTGTATAGCACCGATGTGTACTAGTGATCGTACCCTCTTGCCAAACTCATGGCAAGGTACACAATAGGTCTGGTACACAGCATAACATACTTTATAGAACCTATGGCTGAGGCATAGGGAATGACTTTCATTCTCTTTCTATTTTTTGCCGTGGTCGGGTTTTGAGTCTTACTCAACTTTACACCTTGCAACACAGGCAAGAACTCCTTCTTTGACTGTTCCATTTTGAACTACTACAAAATCTTGTCAAGGTATGTACTCATTGAAAAATCTTATCAAGCATCTTGATCTATCTCTATAGTTCTTGATGCCCAATATGTAAGCAGCTTCACCGAGGTCTTTCTTTGAAAAACTCCTTTCAAACACTCCTTTATGCTTTCCAGAAAATTCTACATCATTTCCGATCAACAATATGTCATTCACATATACTTATTAGAAAGGTTGTAGTGCTCCCACTCACTTTCTTGTAAATACAGGCTTCACCGCAAGTCTGTATAAAACTATATGCTTTGATCAACTCATCAAAGCGTATATTCCAACTCCGAGATGCTTGTACCAATTCATAGATGGATCGCTGGAGCTTGCACACTTTGTTAGCACCTATACGAAAAACCTTCTGGTTGCATCATATACAACTCCTTTTTAATAAATCCATTAAGGAATGTAGTTTTGACCTCCATTTGCCAGATTTCATAAAATGCGGCAATTGCTAACATGATTCGGACAGACTTAAGCATCGCTACGTGTGAGAAAGTCTCATCGTAGTCAACTCCTTGAACTTGTCGAAAACCTTTTGCGACAAGTCGATCTTTGTAGACAGTAACATTACCGTCAGCATCAGTCTTCTTCTTGAAGATCCATTTATTCTCTATGGCTTGCCGATCATCGGGCAAGTCAACCAAAGTACATACTTTGTTCTCATACATGGATCCCATCTCAGATTTCATGGCCTCAAGCCATTTCGCGGAATCTGGGCTCATCATCGCTTCCTCATAGTTCGTAGGTTCATCATGGTCTAGGAACATGACCTCTAGAACAGGATAACCGTACCACTCTGGCGCGGAATGTACTCTGGTTGACCTACGAGGTACAGTAGTAACTTGATCTGAAGTTTCATGATCATCATCATTAGCTTCCTCACTAATTGGTGTAGGCATCACTGGAACCGATTTCTGTGATGAACTACTTTCAAATTCAAGAGAAGGTACAACTACCTCATCAAGTTCTACTTTCCTCCCACTCACTTCTTTCGAGACAAACTCCTTCTCTTGAAAGGATCCATTCTTAGCAACAAATATCTTGCCTTCGGATCTGTGATAGAAGGTGTACCCAACAATTTGTTTTGGGTATACTATGAAGACGCACTTCTCCGATTTGGGTTCGAGCTTATCAGGCTGAAGCTTTTTCACATAAGCATCACACCGCCAAACTTTAAGAAACGACACCTTAGGTTTCTTGCCAAACAATAGTTCATACGGTGTCGTCCCAACGAATTTAGATGGTGCCCTATTTAATGTGAATGCAGTTGTCTCTAATGCATAACCCCAAAATGATAGTGGTAAATCAGTAAGAGACATCATAGATCGCACTATATCTAATAAATTGCGGCTACGACGTTCGGACACACCATTACACTGTGGTATTCCAGGTGGCGTGAGTTGTGAAGCTATTCCACATTGTTTTAAATGAAGGCCAAACTCGTAACTAAAATATTCGCCTCCGCGATCAGATCGTAAAAACTTTATTTTCTTGTTATGATGATTCTCCACTTCACTCTGAAATTCTTTGAACTTTTCAAATGTTTCAGACTTGTGTTTCATTAAGTAGATATACCCATATCTGCTCAAATCATCTGTGAAGGTCGGAAAAAAATGATACCCGCCGCGAGCCTCAACACTCATCGGACCGCATACATCGGTATATATTATCTCCAATAAGTCATTGGCTCGCTCCATTGTTCCGAAGAACGGATTTTTAGTCATCTTGCCCTTGAGGCATGGTTCGCAAGTATCAAATGATTCATAATCAAGTGATTCCAAAAACCCATCCATATGGAGTTTCTTCATGCGTTTTACACCAATATGACCTAAACAACAGTGCCACAAATATGTTGCACTATCATTATCAACTTTGCATCCTTTGGCATCAATATTATGAATATGTGTATCACCATGATCGAGATTCAATAAACCATTCACATTGGGTGTATGACCATTGAAGGTTTTATTCATGTAAACAAAATAACAATTATTCTCTGACTTAAATGAATAACCGTATTGCAATAAACATGATCTAATCATATTCATGCTCAACGCAAACACCAAATAACATTTATTTAGGTTCAACACTAATCCCAAAGATAGACAGAGTGTGCGATGGTGATTGTATCAACCTTGGAATCACTTCCAACACACATCGTCACTTCGCCCATAACTAGTCTCTGTTCATTCTGCAACTCCTGTTTTGAGTTACTAATCTTAGCAACTGAACCGGTATCAAATACCCAGAGGTTACTATGAACACTAGTAAAGTACACATCAATAACATGTATATCACATATAACCTTTTTCACTTTGCCATCCTTCTTATCCGCCAAGTATTTGGGGTAGTTCCGTTTCTAGTGACCATTTCCTTTGCAGTAGAAGCACTCAGTTTCAGGCTTGGGTTCAGCTTTGGGCTTCTTCACGGGAGTGGCAACTTGCTTGCCATTCTTCTTGAAGTTCCCTTTCTTTCCCTTTGCCCTTTTTCTAGAAACTAGTGGTCTTGTTAACCATCAACACTTGATGCTCTTTCTTGATTTCTACCTGCGCCGATTTCAACATCACGAAGAGCTTGAGAATCGTTTTTCATCATCCCTTGCATATTATAGTTCATCACGAAGTTCCAGTAACCTGGTGATGGTGACTACAGAACTCTGTCAATCACTATCTGAAGGAAATATGCCCTAAAGGCAATAATAAAGTTGTTATTTATATTTCCTTATATCATGATAAATTTTTATTATTCATGCTAGAATTGTATTAACCGGAAACTTAGTACATGTGTGAATACATAGACAAACAGAGTGTCACTAGTATGCCTCTACTTGACTAGCTCGTTAATCAAAGAAGGTTAAGTTTCCTAGCCATAGACATGAGTTGTCATTTGATGAACGGGATCACATCATTAGAGAATGATGTGATTGACAAGACCCATCCGTTAGCTTAGCACGATGATCGTTTAGTTTGTTGCTATTTATTTTTTCATGACTTATACATGTTCACTTAGTGTGCTATCAAACGTCACAACGTAACTGGGTGATTATAAAGATTCTCTACAGGTGTCTCCAATGGTATTTGTTGAGTTGGCATGGATCGAGATTAGGATTTGTCACTCCGAATGTCGGAGAGGTATCTCTGGGCCCTCTCGGTAATGCACATCACTATAAGCCTTGCAAGCAATGTGACTAATGAGTTTGTTACGGGATGATGCACTACGGAACGAGTAAAGGGACTTGCCGGTAACGAGACTGAACTAGGTATGATGATACCAACGATCGAATCTTGGGCAAGTAACATACCGATGACAAAGGGAACAACGTATGTTGTTATGCGGTTTGACCGATAAAGATCTTTGTAGAATATATAGGAACCAATATGAGCATCCAGGTTTCGCTATTGGTTATTGACCAGAGATGAGTCTCGGTCATGTCTACACAGTTCTCGAACCCGTAGGTTCCGCACGCTTAACGTTCGATAACGATCGGTATTATGAGTTTATGTGTTTTGATGTACCGAAGGTAGTTCGGAGTCCCGGATGTGATCACAGACATGACGAGGAGTCTCGAAATGGTCGAGACATGAAGATTGATATATTGGAAGGTTATGTTTGGACATCCGAAAGGTTTCGGATAGGTTCGGGCATTTTCTGGAGTACCGGGGGGTTACCAGACCCCCCCGGGGGGGTTAATGGGCCTTCATGGGCCATAGTGGAAGAGAGGTTTAGGTGGCCAAGTGGAGGGGCGCGCCCCCCGAAGCCCAATCCGAATTGGGGAGGGAGGCCGGCCCCCTTTCTTTCTCTCCCTCTTCCCCTTCCTTTCCCTCCTAGTTGGACAAGGAAAGGGGGGAACCTACTCCTAGTAGGAGTAGGATTCCCCCCCTTGGGGCGCGCCCTATGGGGCCGGCGGCCCCCTCCTCTACTCCTTTATATATGGGGGAGGGGGCACCCCATAGACACACAAGTTGATTTCTTAGCCGTGTGCGGTGCCCCCCTCCACAGATTTCCACCTCGGTCATATTGTCGTAGTGCTTAGGCGAAGCCCTGCGTCGATAACTTCATCATCACCGTAAACACGCCGTCGTGCTGACGAAACTCTCCCTCGACCTCAGCTAGATCTAGAGTTCGTGGGACATCACCGAGCTGAACGTGTGCAGATCGCGGAGGTGTCGTGCATTCGGTGCTTGATCGGTTGGATCGCGAAGACGTTCGACTACATCAACCGTGTTACTTAACGCTTCCGCTTTCGGTCTATGAGGGTACATGGACACACTCTCCCCGCTCGTTGCTATGCTTCTCCTAGATAGATCTTGCCTGATTGTAGGAATTTTTATGAAATACTACGTTCCCCAGTAGTGGTATCAGAGCCAGGTTTATGCGTAGATGTTATATGCACAAGTAGAACACCAAGAGTTACGGGCGATAATAGTCATGCTGCTTACCAACATGTCATACTTTGATTCGGCGGTATTGTTGGATGAAGCGGCCCAGACCGACATTACATGACCGCGTTCATGAGACTAGTTCTACCGCCGTGCTTCACACACAAGTGGCTAATGGGTGTCTGTTTCTCCAACTTTAGTTGAATCGAGTGTGACTACGCCCGGTCCTTGTTGAAGGTTAAAACAGCACACTTGACGAAAAATCATTGTGGTTTTGATGCGTAGGTAAGAACGGTTCTTGCTAAGCCCGTAGCAGCCACGTAAAATTTGCAAAAACAAGTAGAGGACGTCTAACTTGTTTTTGCAGGGCATGTTGTGATGTGATATGGTCAAGTCGTGATGATATATAAATTGTTGTATAAGATGATCATGTTTTGTAACAGTTATCGGCAACTGGCAGGAACCTTATGGTTGTCGCTTTATTATATGAAATGCAATCGCCATGTAATTGCTTTACTTTATCCCTAAGTGGTAGCGATAGTCATGATAGCAATAGTTGGCGAGACGACAACGATGCTTCGATGGAGATCAAGGTGTCAAGCCAGTGACGATGGTGATCATGACGGTGCTTTGGAGATGGAGATCAAAGGCACAAGATGATGATGGCCATATCATATCACTTATATTGATTGCATGTGATGTTTATCCTTTATGCATCTTATTTTTCTTAGTTCGGCGGTAGCATTATAAGATGATCTTTCACTAAATTTCAAGGTATAAGTGTTCTTGAGGGAGTCCTGGACTAAGGGGTCCTCGGACGTCGGGCCTGTTATCCATGGGCCGGACTGATGGGCTGTGAAGACACGAAGACCGAAGAACATACTCGTGTCCGGATTTGGACTCTACTTGGCGTGGAAGGCAAGCTTGGCGACCGAAGATTCATTCTTATGTAACAGACTCCATGTAAACCCTAGATCCCCTCGGTGTCTATATAAACCGAGGGGGATAGTCCGGAAAGGATACCACATATACTCATTACCATATTCACATAGGCTAGACTTCTAGGGTTTAGCCATTACGATCTCGTGGTAGATCAACTCTTGTAATACTCATATTCATCAAGATCAATCAAGCAGGAAGGAGGGTATTACCTCCATAGAGAGGGCCCGAACCTGGGTAAACATCGTGTCCCCCGTCTCCAGTTACCATCGATCATAGATGCACAGTTCGGGACCCCCTACTCGAGATCCGCCGGTTTTGACACCGACATTGGTGCTTTCATTGAGAGTTCCACTATGCCGTCGGTAAAGAGCTCGGTGGCCTCTTCGATCGTCAGTAATGACGTTGTTCAGGGAGAAACCTTCCTCCCGGGACAGATCTTTGTATTTAGTGGCTTTGTGCTGCGGGCCAATTCGCTTGGTCATCTGGAGCAGATCGACAGCTACACCCCTGGTCATCAGGTCAGATTCGGAAGCTTGAACTATGTCGCGGATGTCCATGGTGACTTGATCTTCAAGGGATTTGAGACCACGGCGATCGCTCCCCCTCACCCTGACGAACGTGACTTAAATCTGTCATCGGATCACACCCAGGAGATGGTTCCTACGGCTGCAACGGCCTTAGAGCCGAAGCAGATCGGGCCATCCGAGGCCGCAGAGTCTGCGGCGTTGGAGCCGCACATGGACTCGACGCCCTACAATATTCGCTTTAACGGAACTTCGGACTTGTCTCCGGCTATAAGTTCCGGACTATGTACGCCTACGGACACCGAGCTAGATCGGTTATCGATCTTTGAGTTCGGCGCCGCTGACGTCTTCCAGCACTCGCCTTTGGGTGACGTGCTAAACTCTCTAAAGAATTTGTCCTTGGAGAAGGACTCACAGCCGAACTATGTCCGGTTCGAGCTAGAGACGGATGATGAGGAATTTTGCTTCCCACCCGCCACCCACTTCATAGCCACCGTCGATGACTTAACCGACGTGCTTGACAATGGCTCCGAAGACATCGACGGTATGGACGACGATGCCGACAAGGAGCAAGGCTAAGACCCGCCATTCACTGGACGTTGGACGGCTACCTCTTCGTACGACGTGTACATGGTTGATACACCTAAAGGACCTGGCGACGACAAAGAAGAGCCAGATGCGAATAAAACCTCCGAGACGCAGTCCAAGCGCCGACGGCCCAAACGTCGCTCTAAGCCCCGTCGCTCAAAGGACGACAATATTGGCAACGGAGAAAATAGTACTCCGGGTGACGCCAAAAACAATGAAGACCCTGTCGGGGCTACATCCGAACAGGAACATGACAGCAGGCAAGACAACCCTGACGAATAGGCCATTGAAGATGACTCAGAGGACGGTAGTTACCATCCACCCTCCGAGGAGGAGACAAGCCTTGGAAACGAAGACTTCATCGTGCCTGAGGATCCTCTCGAGCAGGAGCGCTTTAAGCTTCAGCTCATAGCCACTGTAAGGAGCCTGAAAAAGAAACAACAGCAGCTTCAAGGTGAACAAGACCTGCTCGTCGACAGATGGACTGATGTCCTGACCGCCGAGGAATACGGCCTCAAGCGCCCAGCCAAGAGCTACCCGAAACGCAGACTGCTACCTCAATTCAACGAGGAGGCGCCGGAGCGCTTATCTCCCTCGCGTAACGCAGAACGACCACCACATGGTCGAGACAGGGTGGCCGAACGGCCACCCCGCGTGGGATAAAGCTGCAACTCAGGCCGAACAGCAGACTGCCCCACCACCCCATCAAAATAGGGACGGAAGAGTATGGAGTCATACGTACGACCTCCGACAGACCCTAGATAGTAGAGCAGGACTCACAAGATCTATCTACGGATCGCGAGGACGTGCCTCGAGGCACGGCGACGGCTACGTATTCGGACGTGACAAACCTAACCATGCCTGGGCCAAATGCCACAGACGGACTCCATCAGAGCTCCGCCACGATGCGGCCCGATATAGAGGCGCCGCACACCCGCTCTGCTTCACAGATGAAGTACTGGATCATGAATTCCCCGAGGGGTTCAAGCCCGTCAATATCGAATTATACGACGGCACAACCGATCCTGCAGTATGGATCGAGGATTTCATTCTCCATATCCATATTCCTCGAGGAGATGACCTCCACGCTATTAAATACCTCCCACTAAAACTCAAAGGGCCAGCTCGGCACTGGCTCAACAGCCTGCCTAAAAATTCTATCGGCAGCTGGGAGGACTTGGAAGAGGCCTTCCTGGACAACTTCCAAGGAACCTATGTCCGGCCACCAGACGCCGACGACTTAAGCCACATAGTTCAACAACCTGGAGAATCAGCCAGAAAATTCTGGACTAGGTTCCTAACCAAAAAGAAGCAGATCATGGACTGTCCGGATGCCGAGGCCCTAGCAGCCTTCAAACACAGAATCCGTGACGAATGGCTAGCACGCCACCTCGGCCAAGAAAAGCCGAAGTCAATGGCAGCCCTTACGGCACTCATGACCCGCTTTTGCGCGGGCGAGGACAGCTGGCTGGCTCGTAGCAAAAACACAGCTAGCGAGGCAGGCCCCACCGAGGCCAAGAACAGCACCGGTAAGCTCCGGCGCAATAGACACAAACGCCGAAGCAACGGCGACAACACCGATGACACCACAGTCAACGCCGGATTCAGTGGCTCCAAGTCCGGACAAAGGAAGAAGCCCTACAAAAGAAACAACGAAGGACCTTCCAGCCTGGACCGCATACTCGACCGTCCGTGCCAAATTCACGGCACCCCGAACAACCAAGCCAATCATACCAACAGGGATTGTTGGGTCTTCAAGCAGGCTGGCAAGTTATATGCCAAAAACAAAGAAAAGGGATCACAAAGTGAGGACGAGGATGAAGAGCCCCAGCAGCCAAACACCGGGGGTTAGAAGAAATCCCCCCCAAGTCAAAACGGTGAACATGATATATGCCACGCACATCCCCAGAAAGGAGCGCAAACGAGCACTCAGGGACGTCTACGCGGTAGAGCCAGTCGCCTCAAAGTTCAATCTGTGGTCGTCATTTCCAATCACCTTCGATTGTCGAGATCATCCGACTAGTATCCGCCATGGCGGTTCGGCCGCACTGGTCCTTGACCCAATCATCGACGGATTCCACCTAACACGAGTCCTGATGGATGGTGGAAGCAGCCTCAACCTGCTGTACCAGGACACAGTACGGAAGATGGGCATTAACCCCTCACGAATTAAACCAACAAAGACTACCTTTAAAGGAGTCATACCAGGTGTAGAGGTCCACTGTACGGGCTCAATCACGCTGGAGGTGGTCTTCAGTTCTCCGGACAACTTCCGAAGCGAAGAGTTAATCTTCGATATCGTCCCCTTCCGCAGCGGCTACCACGCACTGCTCGGACGAACCGCGTTTGCTAGATTTAACGCAGTGCCACACTATGCTTATCTCAAGCTCAAGATGCCCGGTCCACGTGGCGTCATAACAGTCAACGGCAATACGGAACGCTCCCTTCGAACATAGGAGCAAACCGCCGCCCTAGCAGCAGAAGTACAGAGCGGCCTTCTCAAGCAGCATTATAATACAACTGCCGAGCCCCTGGACACCATCAAGAGGGTCCGGACTACACTTCAACAGGACAGCACGGCTCGTCAAGAGCTCGACTAGCAATTCGGCCTCCGTCCCAGCCCCAATGTGGTAGTGGCATTCGTACCACGCATACACAATTACACACTTAAAATTCCATGGACATCGACGGAGGCACGAGATAACCTGGGGTCTACAGTTCGGCCAGACCGATCCCGGACATACATACTTTTACTTCTTTTTCTTGTTTCAGGCACCTTTCTCCGCGGGCCTGACCGCAAGTCCTTTAGAAGGACTGGAATACAACGGAGGCAAGCAGCACATGTGTGTAGGGTAACCTTTATGCATTCTTCTTGACGGTATTCATACTTATTTCTCAGGACCCGCACGCTGCGCCCTATTGATGCCGGTATGTTAAATAGCCGAATACTTTTCACACCATCTGTATAAGATATGCCTTGACGTATCCATCCAGTTGTAATAAAAATGGTTCGTGGCCCAGCTTCTGTGTTTTTCGCTTCTTACTTCGTTTTGTTTTGATCCGCTTATTTGCTGCATCGTCACTCTTTTACGTTTCATATTCGCCAGGGGCTACCTGTCGCCCCACAATACGGCAGCACAGTCCGAACACTTCTTATATACAAGTTCGGCACCCCGAATTCAGCATTATATGCATTGGCTCCGAATCATGTCTGTGGTCAATAGTTGGGTTGCCCGGCTCCTGTGCTTGCTACCCTACGTTCTGCTCTATCGGCTAGGGTAGTAAAGGGAGAACTACTGCGATTGTGCCCTGGCTTTGACCAGATGAGCACCTCAGTAGAGAAAGACGAAAACTGACTGTCATGGTATGGCGAGAGCCGGCCAGCTACTCGAGGGTTACAAATCGTTGGAGATTTTTTCCGCGTTATGCGAGAGATCGGCACTTCCCGATCAGATGCTGACAGTACTCTGGTTTAAACTAGGGGCTGCGCCCATGCTTTATTATAAAACTCTTATGGCTAAGTGAGGGTGTTCAAGCCGTAAAGTCTGATTGCCTCATTCATTGCGCTAAACAACTCCTTCAAGGACCATGTAATTGGATCAAGATTGTTTAGATTCCATCCTGAACACCTCTGTACTATCTACGTGAGGGCAGAAGTCGACGACTGGCCAACCCTCAGATTACATGCAACACGGCCGCACAGGAGGAAGCAATTCAAAGCATAATAAAATTACTTTACAAAAACTGGCTTTGTCCCCATAATACAAGGCAAAGGCAACATGAATACATTTATTCAAATACAATGTCCTGCGAACATTGTGCCGCTACAAGTCGAGACCCCTCTACGACATCCGCGAAATATCGCTCGGGTGTGCGGTGCTCCTTGCCCTCCGGCGGCCCACTGGCAACTTCAACAGCGTTCATCTTCGCCCACCACATCTTGTAGCGAGCGAAGGCCATACGGGCACCTTCAATACAGGCGGAGTGCTTGATGACGTCCAGCCGCGGACATGCGTTTACCATCCGCCTCACGAGTCCGAAGTAGCTGCCAGGCATAGCTTCGGCTGGCCATAGCCGGATTATCAAATCCTTCATGGCTAATTCGGCCACCTTGTGCAGCTCCACCAGCTGTTTCAGCTGATCGGTGAAGGACACGGGAGGCTCGGACACCGCATATTGCGACCAGAAGAGCTTCTCCGTGGAACCCCTCCTTCGGCTTGGTAAAACTGCACGGCGTCCGATACATTGCGTGGTAGACCAGCAAAAGCCCCTGGGAACTCCGAACCCGGGTTAGTAAAAGGTACTGCTTCTCCACATACTTGCTTTGCATCTTAAAAGCCTTACCCGCTGTGATCTTCTTGGCCTCCTGGATCTCCTAGAGGGCGGCCTGGGCCTCATTCCGAGCGGTCTCCGTGCTCTAACGAGCCTTGGTGAGTTCGGCCCCTCGAGCCGATGCATCATTCTCCAAGGTCTCACATTTGTTAACCGCATCCTGGAGCTCCTGCTGGACTTCTTTGACCCGGGCCTCTAGCTTCTTACGGGCGGCCTGCTGCTGGACAGCCTGCTCCTCGGCCTCGCCCAAGGCCTTCCCTAGGGCCTCGACCTCGGTCGCGGCTTCTGCACGTATCACAATACCGCTGTCAATATACAGCGCTTATCCTTTCCCGAACACATAGCAATTCGTTGCTCACCTTGCTGATCCTGGAACCGAACCTTAACCTCGCCGAGCTCATTCTCGGTCCGCTCCAGCCTCCGCTTCAGTTCGGAGACCTCGGCAACATGCGAGGTCGCGGCCAACAGGGACGCCTGCTTATGGACACACATTCAATCAACCTCTTATAATTAAGGATTGATCCCTTGCCCGGTTCTTCTCACGGAACACCGGACAGCGTCTCAGGGGCTACGGACTATACGGGGTTTTTCTCTTTCTTACCTCGAAACCTGTTAACAGGCTGCTGCAGGCTTCATTCAGTCCGCTCTTGGCGGACTGAACCTTTTTGATCACCGCACCCATAAGGATACGGTGCTCGTTCACGACGGAGGCGCTTTGTAGCGCCCCCATCAGGTCATCCGGCGCTCCTGGTTGGACAGGAGCCACCGGTGGAGGCGGCGCACCCCCCTCCTTCAAAGGGGGCTGCTCGCCTGACTCCGGAGCCATATCGGTCTCCGGAATCGTATTCGGCTGAGGGCCGAACTGTATACGACCCTCTTCGCCAGTCTCCATGGATATTGGCTCCCCCATGTGTCCAGCAGAGGAGGTCCCGCCTTGTGGCGCCTCCTGGAAAACGTCCTGGGCTCCTCCCTTCGGAGCAGTCCTCCGGGATAGCACTTCGGTGTCGTCCCTGAGTAGGCAGGCGGTGGCGAAATGCTTGCCATCTCCGATGGAGCCAACGAACCTCCAGATGAGGATCGCTGGATAAGGTCACGGGCCGGACTGCAATAGTGTAGTTAACCATGTTAAAATAATAAATAGAAAAGGGCTGGATGTGCGCACAAATAAGCCATGTCGCTTACGATGCGGCCTGGGGCTTAGTGCAGGGGCGTCGTTCTAGACTACTATCAACGTCCCATGCGGTATTGACCGCTGGGGCGCCCTTCCCCTTTTTGGGTACTTTCGCCTCCGGATGCGCCGAGGCCGCCCTCTTCTTCTCCTCGGGAGGAGGGTTGTTTTCCTCCTCCTCCTCCTCCTCTTCCTCATCATTATCCTCAGGGACAGAGGAATGGGCCTCGTCGTCTTCGGACGTCGCGTCCGAAGCGCCCTTACGATGGGGGCCACTCTTGGCCCCCTTGGCCTTCTTCTTGGCCTTCTTCTCCGGCGCTGTATATGGCGCCGGCACCAGCATCTTCGCCAGGCGCGGGATGACCGGTTCTTCGGGCAGCGAAGCCGGACACTGGATCCGCTTCGCCCTCTCCACCCAGTCCTGAAAGAGCAATACTAAAATCTCAGGCATCATCCTCGAAACATTTAAGTTGGGGATACGTCAAAAGTAACATACCTTGCTGGCGGGGTGTTTACAGTTGTGACCGCGGTCTGAATCCGTGGCCGGCGGCTTCTCATTGCCCTTAAAGAGCAACTTCCAGGCCCCTTCGTGAGAAGTCTCGAAGAGCCTTTTCAAGGTCTGGTGCTTCTTCGAGTTGAACTCCCATAAAGGACGGCTTCCGCGCTGGCATGGAAGAATCCGGCGGACTAGCATCACCTGGATGACGTCAACGAGCTTGACGTTCTTGGTCACCATGCTTTGAACGCGCGTCTGCAGTGCTATCAGCTCGTCTGGTGAACACCAGTCCGGACTCTTCTCGACCCAGGAGGTGAGTCACATGGGAGCACCAGAGCAGAATTCGGCAGCTGCGGCCCAGGTGGTGCTGCGAGGTTCTGTGATGTAGAACCACTGCTTCTGCCATTCCTTTACTGTCTCCATGAAAGTGCCTTTGGGCCAAGAGATATTGGATAGCTTGCTCACCATAGCTCCTCCGCACTCCGCGTGCTGGCCATCCACCACCTTCGGCTTCACGTTGAAGACTTTGAGCCACAGCCCAAAGTGGGGCTGGATGCGGAGGAAGGCCTCGCACACGACGATAAACGCCGAGATGTTGAGGAAGGAATTCGGGGACAGATCATGGAAATCTATCCCGTAATAATACATCAGCCCGCGGACGAAAGGGTGGAGTGGAAACCCTAATCCGCGAAAGAAATGGGGGATGAATACTACCCTCTCTGTGGGCTCCGGCGTGGGGACGGCTTGTCCCTCAGCCGGCAGACGATGGGCGATCTCCTTCGCTAAATATCCGGCCTCCCGGAGCTCAGTAATGTCCTCCTCCTTGACGGAGGAGACCATCCACTTGCCCTGACCACCGGATCCGGACATGATTGCTTGAGTTGAACGGAGATGAGAACTTAGGCGCTGGAGCTTGAGATCGGAAAGGCGGAGACGGAGAGAGAGCGTGAGAAGAGGAAGGGGAATCCTTATCCCCTTATAAAGGCAGCAAATATTAAACGCCTCCTCACTCACCTTAGGATTCGCCTGTTCCCAAGGGCTGTATAAACGGCACGGTTGAGTTACCCATGCCCGCATTGATGAGAATCCCACAATAAGGGGACACGATCTCTGTTTCGACAAGACATGCCAATAGCAACCGCGTCTCGAAACGTGGGATGGCAGAAGAAAAGAAGCTGTCGACAGATTAGATTCGTGCAAATATTATATTCTCTCTGCGGTTATGTACGGTGTATATGTGACAGGTCCGGATGGAATCATCTTGTCCGAAGACTATCTCGGAGTTCGGAAAATGGAGAGCCCGCCTTGCAATGCTGGAGACGATCTGCACGCCGGACTCCACGTCATTGAAGCCAGGTTCAGGGGCTACTGAAGGAGTCCTGGACTAAGGGGTCCTCGGACGTCCGGCATATTATCCATGGGCCGGACTAATGGGCTATGAAGACACGAAGACCGAGGACCATACTCGTGTCCGGATTGGACTCTACTTGGCGTGGAAGGCAAGCTTGATGACCGAAGATTCCTTCTTATGTAACCGACTCCATGTAAACCCTAGATCCCCTCGGTGTCTATATAAACCGAGGGGGATAGTCCGGAAAGGATACCACATATACTCATTACCATATTCACATAGGCTAGACTTCTAGGGTTTAGCCAATACGATCTCGTGGTAGATCAACTCTTGTAATACTCATATTCATCAAGATCAATCAAGCAGAAAGTAGGGTATTACCTCCATAGAGAGGGCCCGAACCTGGGTAAACATCGTGTCCCCCATCTCCTGTTACCATCGATCATAGACGCACAGTTCGGGACCCCCTACCCGAGATCCGCCGGTTTTGACACCGACAGTTCTCCCTGAGTATACACCGTTGCGACAGTTCGTCATGCCGAGACACCACGTGATGATCGGGTGTGATCAGCTCTACATTCACATACAACGGGTGCAAGCCAGTTTTGCACACGCAGAATACTCGTTGTCGGAGTAAATGGCCACGGGTAGCCTAACCGACTCCCCCTGGCTCTTTGAAAAATTATCAGGCCGATCGGGCCTTCAAGCATCCAAAACACAGGGCCGCCTTCCCCTGGTCGGCTATCTCACAGGCCGACTACCGGAAGGCAACCCGACCTCAAAAAACCTTCCCGAATATAACCATAAGATGGCCGACTCCCAGAAGCCGGCCATAAGAAGACCGACTCCCAGAAGCCGGCCACAAGAAGACCGACTCCCAGAAGCCGGCCGCAAGAAGACCGACTCCCGGAAGCCGGCCAAGACTGCACCCTCAAGGGCTGCACCCACATAACGGTGATGAGACGGGGCGTGGCCACAGTACAGCCTGCCACCCCCGAATCCCGGAGCACGCATGGCCACAGTGCGCCGTACGGGTCAGCCATCCCCCCTCCGGCGCGGCACTGTTGCCATGTTGACCGTGATGCCACCCACGACAGGCGCCAGTACGGCCCGCGGGCAGCGGGCCCCTTCAGCCAGAGATACGCTCGAAGACGGCCAGGCCTCCCCTAGTCGGCCTGGGGCGTAGCCGGCTCCCAATAGCCGGCTACCTCCCTCCCTCGAAGTATGTGCATCATTAAGGAGACAAGACGAGGTAAGGCTACAGTGAGAGCCCGCCAGGCAGCGGCACTGAAGCCACGCTTACCTCGACAAAGCCCTCGTCATCAGGGGCGAGGCAACAGTAACCGGCCACCGACAAGACCCCCAGGCGGTGGGGCCGGCCTGTCGGCCAAGAGGCCGGCAGCCGGCGGGACCCACCAGTCGGCGGGCCCCAACGGCCGGCGGAGAAGCCGGCGAACACAGACACTGACGGCTGGGACACGCGCCTAGCCGAATTACCGTTGTATCCCTGGGGGTAGGCCTATATAAACCCCCCAGGGCACCCATGCAAAGGGTTGATCTCTGAGATGGTTTTACACACCACGTAGAGAGAAGAGGAGGGCTAGCCTTGCCTTTCTTCCTCCTCTAGCGAAACAGCTCAAGGAGCACTTGTAGCTACTTGTGTTGGTCTAGTGATCATGTCGAGACCCCGCAGAGCAGGATTAGGGGTGTTATCTCCATGGAGAGCCCCGAACCTGGGTAAGATCCGCCGGCGTGCATGTCTTCGCCTTATCCCGTTTCCAGGCACCGGCGATGTCTTACTGGCTCCCACAATGATAAGCCACCCGTTGGCATATGTCGCACCTACCACCCGACATTTGGCGCCCACCGTGGGGCCAGGTGCACCGTCGTCCGGAGACCTGTTCTGGATGGGAACCCTTTTCCTCCCCCGCGAGCGTAGCAGCCCGCCACGCCCGATGGCGCTTGCCCCAACGCACTGCAAGGCGTCGACGACGCCTGCGCGGCGAGCTGCCTCGCCGATCTTCTTGGCGAGGCTCGCATCTCCGATGAGCCTGCGTCCGACGCAGGCACAGACTGCCCCGAGAGCCGCCTGGTCAGCCTCCTCGAACAGCTTCACGTCTCCAGCGAGCTTGCTATGGACTTGGAGTCGGTCGGCTCCACCGACCCGATGCTAGTCGACTCCGACATGGCATCGCTTGACACCTTCCCCACCAACGTGGTGATCATCGACGACCCTCTCCCTAGAGCCGACAGTGGCAGCAGCACTGTCACTGAGGTGCTGGTCATTAGCCACGGCGTCGTCTCAGGCGAGAACACCCACGAAGCCCTACAAGCGGCGCTGCACGACTTGTCCGTCCCCATCCCGGCCAACGCCGACGCCGAGACACTCGAGGCACACCGCCTCGCCCTCGTTGCGGAAGGCCAAAAGATAGCATCCATGAGACGCCTCACTGAGGCTCACCAGCGCGAAGTCGACCGCGCCGCCTTCGGTACGCCGCCTCCTGGCGGGCCGAGCCGAGCCGGCATCATCAAGAAGCGCGGCGCGGCCATCGCTAGCATGCTGGGAGCAGACTGCCCAGTCTACGCCACGCCACTCGAGAACCTGCGTGCCGCTCAGGCGGCTGTTGACGAGCTGAACAGGCTGGGGGCCGACGAGCTCCCCTACATGACTAGACGCATCCAGCAGCTGATCGACGCGGCCGCAGAGCGGCATGAAGCCGGCGCCCACGCTGAAAGTCCTCCCCCACGCCGAGAGCACGGCGCGACAACCCGGACGCCGACTGCAAGCGGCGCCCGCGCAAGAAAAGACAAGGAGCCGGCTGCTAGCTGCAGTCGGACTCGGCTCACCATTGAGCGCGACGCAGAAGGCCGCCCCCGAGCTGTGGAACGACAAGACAATCCACCTCCTCCCTCGCCTCGTGGGGAGAGATATCCCACCCCGCCGCCTGTCACGCATCCGACTCTCGGCGGCCGACTAGACCACCGCGAAGGAGTCGGCGAGAATGACGCCCGCCACCGGATCGACCGCCTAGCGCGATCCCTGGCGCTAGAAGAAGAAGATGATGTCGGCCCGCCTTGCTTTGGCCCCCGCATCCGCGACGAGCCCTTCCCCAAAGGGTTCTCACTCCCAAGAGACACGCCAAAATACAACGGCTCCGTGAAGCCGGAAGACTGGTTGATCGACTACTCCACCGCGGTCAGCACGGCAAACGGCAACAGGCGCGTTGCCATGAAGTACGTCCCGCTCATGCTTCAAGGCACGGAACGCACCTGGTTGAACAGCCTCAAGCCCTACAGCGTCAACAGCTGGCTAGACTTCACGGAAGTCTTCATTCGCAACTTCACCAGCACATACAAGCGGCCTCCCAAGCCCCGCCAGCTCTCCTTGTGCGTCCAAGGGACCAGCGAATCAACTCGCGACTACCTCACGCGTTGGGCCGAGCTCCGCAACTCCTGCGAGGGGGTGCATGAGGTTCAAGCCATAGAGTACTTCACCGCCGGGTGCCGAGAGGGCACCCTCCTCAAGCACCGACTCCTCTGCGACGAGCAGACTACCCTCGACGAGTTGCTGATCATAGCAGACAAGTACGCCATGGCCGACTCTTCGATGAAGACCGAGCTTCGAGTGGACGCCTCTGGAAAGGTGCTCGCTCCGGCTCCCAAGACGCCGGCTGGTGACTCCAACCGACGCCCTTACCAGAACGGCAACAAGCGCAAGGCCCCTATGCCACCTTCCACCAGTCGGCAAGTAGCCACCGTCAAAGACGAACAGCCCGAAGAGCGGCCCGCGCCCAAGAAGCAGAGGGGCGGCAGGCCGGCTTGGCAGCCGGCTTTCTCCTACGAGCAAACCCTTGATGCCCCCTGCAAGTTCCACAGCGGCGCGAAGCCGTCCAACCACACGGCCCGGAAGTGCCATTGGCTCACGCGGATCTCCAAGGGCGAAGGGCTGCTACCGCCTCCACCTACTGGCCCGCCGCCTCTAGCCCCTCAGCAGCCGGCTGTTCGACCAGCAGTCGGAGCCATTCAAGATGAGTTCCCAGATGAGCACGCCGCCTACGTCGTCTTCACAAGCCAAATTGAAGACATGCGCAGTCGGCGCCAACAGGACCAAGAAGTCAACGCGGTCGCCTCCAACAACCCCGAGTTTATGCATTGGTCTGAGAAGCCTATCAGCTAGAGCCGGGCCGATCACCCAGAAGTGATGCCGTCTCCCGGCTCTTATGCATTGGTGTTGGACGCCACCCTCGTGACAGAGAGGCGAGCTGCCCGTTTCTCCCGTGTGCTGATTGACGGTGGAAGCAGCATCAACATACTATACCGCGACACCATGGAGAAGTTGAATCTCAAGATGAAGCAACTCATGCCAAGCCGGATTGTGTTCCGTGGCATCGTACCCGGCCTGTCCTGTTCCCCAATCGGCAAGATCAAGATGGATGTTCTCTTCGGAGACAAGGATCACTTCCGTCGAGAAGCGATCTGGTTTGAAGTAGTGGATCTAGAGAGCCCTTACCACGCATTGCTTGGCCAACCTGCCCTGGTCAAGTTCATGGTTGTGCCCCACTACGCCTACCTCAAGATGAAGATGCCGAGTTCAAAGGGGATCATCACCATAGCCGGAGACTACAAGAAATCCTCCGAGTGTGCTGCAGCCAGCAGCCGGCTGGCCGAGTCCCTCGTGATTGCTGAAGAGAAGAAGATGCTGGACCGAGTCGTGGCCATGGCCGGCAAGCAGCCGGCCCTGTCCCCTGACCCCAAGGAATATGATGCTCAAGGCTCCTTCCAGCCGGCCAAGGAAACAAAGAAGATACCTCTGGACCCGGAGAACCCGGAGAGGTTTGCTGTCATTGGTGCAAACCTGGACAGCAAATAGGAAGGCGAGCTCGTCGACTTCCTCCGTGAGAATCGGGACATCTTTGCTTGGTCCCCAAAGGACATGCCGGGTGTTCCGAAGGATTTCGCCGAGCACAAGCTACACGTCCAAGCGGACGCAAAACCAATCAAGCAACCTCTCCGCCGACTGTCGGAGGAGAAGAGAAGGATCGTAGGAGAAGAGATAGCCCGGCTCCTGGCAGCCGGCTTCATTATGGAGGTGTTTGTTCCAGAATGGCTTGCCAACCCGGTCCTGGTGTTGAAGAAAAACAATAAATGGCGTATGTGTATAGATTACACCAGCCTCAACAAAGCCTACCCCAAAGATCCGTTTGCCTTAAAACAAATCGATCAAGTGATAGACTCCACAGCCGGATGCAAGCTATTGAGTTTCTTGGATGCTTACTCAGGCTACCACCAGATCAAGTTGGATCCAGCCGACCGCCTGAAGACCGCCTTCATCACACCATTCGGAGCTTTCTGCTACCTGACTATGAAATTCGGCTTGAGAAATGTCGGTGCCACTTTTCAGCGTTGCATGCAGAAATGCCTCCTCAAGCAACTCGGCAGAAATGCCCACGTCTATGTAGACGATATTGTGGTGAAGACGAAGAAGCGCGGCACCCTGCTGGAAGACCTCAGAGAAACATTTGCCAACTTGCGCCGGTTTCAGATCAAGCTCAACCCTGAGAAATGCGTGTTCGGAGTACCAGCCGGCCAGCTTCTAGGCTTTTTGGTCTCCGAACGCGGCATCAAGTGCAACCCAGTGAAGATCAAGGCCATAGAGAGAATGGAGATTCCTACCAAGCTGCGAGACGTTCAAAAGTTTACCGGGTGCCTGGCCTCCCTAAACCGCTTTATCAGCCGGCTAGGGGAGAAGGCTCTCCCCCTGTACCGACTCATGAAGAAGTCCACCCACTTCGAGTGGAACGACCAAGCAGACCAAGCTTTCCACGAGTTGAAGAAGATGCTGACCACACCGCCTGTCCTGGCAGCGCCAACTGAGAAAGAGTCCATGCTCCTTTACATTGCCGCGACTAGCCGAGTGGTTAGTACAGTTATCGTGGTCCAACGCCCAGAAGAAGGCCGGGCTCAGTTAGTCCAGAGGCCGGTATATTATTTGAGCGAAGTACTGTCCACCTCGAAGCAAAACTACCCGCACTACCAGAAGATGTGCTATGGAGTGTACTTTGCCGCCAAGAAGCTGAAGCCCTACTTTCAAGAGCATCCCATCACGGTCGTATGCACTGCCCCGCTTGCCGAGATCATAGCCAGCTGGGATGCATCCGGCCGGGTGCCTAAGAGGGCCATTGCGCTGGCTCCTTACATGATCTTCTACCAGCCCCGCACCGCCATCAAGTCCCAAGCATTGGCTGACTTCCTTGTCGACTGGGCCGAGACCCAGTACCTACCGCCGGCTCCTGACTCCACTCATTGGCGGATGCACTTTGATGGATCCAAGATGCGCACCGGCTTGGGAGCCGGCATCGTCCTCACCTCTCCCAAGGGCGACAAACTCAGATACACACTGCAAATTCATTTTGCCGCCTCCAACAATGTGGCCGAGTACGAGGCGCTCATACACGGGCTCCGGCTAGCCAAAGAGCTCGGCATACGCCGGATCCTGTGCTATGGCGACTCGGATTTGGTAGTCCAGTAGTCATCCGGCGACTAGGACGCCAAGGACGCAAACATGGCGAGCTATCGATTCCTCGTCCAGCAAATCAGCGGATACTTTGAAGGATGCGAGTTCCTCCACGTGCCACGGGCCGACAACGAGCAAGCAGATGCATGCCCTGGCACGGATCGGCTCCACCAGACAAGCTATACCAATCGGCGTCTCTCTCCAATGCCTCCTCAAACCGTCTGTCAAGCCGTCTTCAGAATCAGACTCCATCTTCGTACCGCCTGCCCCTGATGAAGTCGGATCTGACTTGGGGAACCCAGCAGGCGGCTCGGGGACTTCGACAGGCGGCCCGAGGACTGTCGTAGTCGCACCTGGCTCGGGAACTTCAGAACCCGGCCCGGGGACTGCAGCAGTCGGCCCGGGGACTGCAATGACACAACAGGCGGTGGCCGACTCCAACTCTTCACCACCCAACCCACCCACCCGGGTCACGGTAGCCGTATTGACAATAGAAGAAATCACAGCTCCATCATGGGCCCAACCCATCCTCAACTTCCTAGTAAACAGAGAGCTGCCGACTGATGAGATCTCGGCAAGACAAGTTCAACACCGAGCCAGAGCATACACAATAATAAACAGAGAACTTGTTAAGCGTAGCGTCACTGGAGTCTTCCAACGTTGCGTCGAGCCAGAGAAGGGCATAGCAATCCTCAAGGATATCCACCAAGGCGAATCCGGCCACCACGCGGCCTCAAGATCACTTGTCGCCAAAGCTTTCCGCCATGGTTTCTTCTGGCCGACTGCTTTGGAAGACGCCAAGGAATTAGTCAAATGCTGCAAAGGGTGCCAAGTCTTCAGCTCCAAGCAACACCTGCTGGCTTCTGCACTCAAGACCATCCCCCTCACCTGGCCCTTTGCCGTCTGGGGGCTGGACATGGTGGGCCCATTCAAGACGGCACGCGGCGCCATGACACATCTGCTTGTCGCCGTGGACAAATTCACCAAGTGGATTGAAGCGAAGCCAATCAAGAAGCTGAACGGGCCGACTGCCGTGACATTCATCGCAGATATCACCACCCGGTATGGTATACCACACAGCATCATCACTGACAACGGCACGAATTTTGCCAAGGGAGCACTGGCACGTTTCTGCGCAGCACAGGGCATCCGACTGGACTCAGCATCCGTTGCCCACCCGCAGTCAAACGGCCAAGTCGAGCGAGAAAACGGCCTCATCCTCTCCGGCATCAAGCCCCAACTGGTCGTACCACTGGAGCGTTCGGCCGGCTGCTGGCTCGATGAGCTGCCGGCTGTCCTCTGGAGTCTGCGTACTACCCCGAACAGGTCAACCGGCTTCACTCCTTTCTTCCTTGTATATGGTGCCGAGGCTGTCATCCCAACTGACATCGAGTTCGACTCGCCTCGGGTCACCATGTACACAGAGGCGGAGGCCAAGGAAGCGCGAGAAGACGGTGTCGACCTGCTGGAAGAGGGCCGGCTGTTAGCACTCAGCCGGTCCACCATCTACCAGCAGGGTTTGCACCGTTACCACAACCGGAAGGTCAAGCCAAGATCCTTCCAAGAAGGCGATCTTGTGCTCCGGCTGATCCAGCGAACAGCCGGCCAGCACAAGCTCTCGGCCCCTTGGGAAGGCCCATTCGTCATCAGCAAGGCCCTAGGCAACGACTCCTACTACCTGATCGACGCACAGAAGCCGAAGGCACGCAAGACGGATGATTCCGGCAAGGAGTCGGAACGACCATGGAACGCCAATCTCCTAAGAAGATTTTACAGTTAAAAGCAGTATGTACCACGCTACCTTTTGTATTAACTACAAGACAACGGGCCCCCTGAGGCGCACTCGGGGACTACCCTCTTTTATCTATGAATGACGAGTGTCATACCTATGAATGTACTATTACATTTGATTTTCTGTCCGGCACCGGGTTCGACCAGTCGGCCCGGGGACTTGCCGCCTTGAGTTATATTAAAGTTCTACCTGCAGTCAGACAAGTAGTGTGCCGGCACCCGAGCCCTCTCTTATTGAAAGTCGCAGCTCGAAGAACCGACTATCCGACTGGCAAGAGCCAAAGGCAGGAAAGGATGCCCACACAAAAAACGGCCAAGGACTAACGAACCTATATAACACAAGCCGGCCTCCCACCACGCCTACCGGCTAACAGAACAGCCGGCTGGCCGGCTTCCCATTCACTTTGCTACAATCCAAGAAAGCTAGAGTACTCGCCCTCCCAACCGGCCAGGCACTTCTCCAGCCACAGACCGCAGAGCAGCTGTCCGGCTGGGAAGGCGGCGACCAAGGGAGGGCGGCAAAGGAAACAGCCAAAGGATGAAAAGCAAGAACAACGGGAAGCCAAACACATGCATGATTATATTTACACAAAAGGCCTTCAACAGGCCGGCAGTCAACATAATTTGAATACACCCCCAGTGGGTGGAACTGCGCAAACTTAACAAAATATTGTTCGAAGAACAATAAACAGGAAAGCAAAGGCGGCGGATCAGGCTAAGGGCGCAATAGGCGAGCCGGGCTGGTCGGTAGAGACGGCAGTACCGGCGGGAGGAGTGGCCGGCTGGCGAGTCTCGGCTTGATCATCACCGCCCGCCGGCGGCGCGCTCGCACGCGCCTCGTTGCTGGAGGCACGGTCAAGTTGAGGCTGGCCGGCTGCTCCACCGTCTGGCACGGCGTCTTCACCATCCTCTCCCTCATCCTCTTCGCCCTCGTCGCTGGAATCGATCTCCTCCGCTGAGTCCTCACCATCCGCCGGGTTCAGCCCGAACCACTCCTCCGGCTGAGCAATGTCGTTATCATCCACCTCAGGAGCAAAGGCGCTGGTGTCGGTGTAGTCGGCGATTGCCGAGGCGCGCTAGATGATACCCGGCTGCACCGCCTCCAACTCCTCGTCGGCCTCCTGCCGCCAGGTGGCCAGCTGGTCCAAGCTCAACTCGGGATACCAGGCTTTGACGAACTCCAGCGGCCGCCTGGCGCCTGACCGAGCTGCAGAAGCCTTCCAGGCCTCGATGCGGCCAACCGCTACCTCCAGCCAGTCGGCAGTCTGACTGGGGGTAAGGGGAATCGCCTCGCCGGGCCAGAGGGCGGCCAGCACTTGCGCCCGAACGCGCTGAAGACGGCGGAGCATGCGGTGAGCCGGCTGGAGGCGGGCTTGGATCGCCAGAAGCTGCTCCTCAAGCGACCGACGAGCATTCGGCGCGATCTCCACACCGGCTTGCCTTCGTGCCTCGCGGTGGGCCTCGACGACCTGGTTGGCAGCGGTAGAGTAACCAGGGAAGTACTCTGCACAAGAAAGAAAGGAAGAGAAAAAACACAAAGTCAGAGAATGGACCAAATGGCAAGCGGCAAGCAAGAAACGAAGAAGAAGGCCTACCGTCAACCAAGTCTTCGATCTGGCCGTAGCCACTGATCAGCGACTGCCTTGCCTCAGCCCAGCTCGCCGCCTCGCCTCGTACTCGGCCTGGAGGGCGGCCTCGCTGTCCTGCACCGCCTTCAGGGCCGCCTTGTTGCTCTCCTCCTGGTCGGCCAGCCTCTTGACCAAGCGGTCACGCTCCTGAACCAAGGCGTCGAACTCGGCTTCCTTGGCACGAAGGGCGGTCTGGGTCCCACCCAGCTGCTCCCTCAGGTTGGCATTGGCCTCTGCAGATATGGCAAAGAAGAAAAAAGCAATAAGAAAGAAGTCGCCAGGAAAGATCCGACCCGACTGCTCAGCAGTTGGCCCGAATCTCGGGGACTACACCTAGTGGGTGTGCTGACGCGCCCTCACGTGAGATAAAAGATGAAGCACTTACTCCGGCTCTCAGTTAGATCAGCGGTCTTCTGGGTCAACTCCCGAGCCTGGGAGTTGAAGGCAGCCACGCGGAGGTTATGGTAGTCCTGCAAGTCGGACAGAGAAGCGAACAAGAGCAAGATAAGCAATCAAAGTCTACTAAGAAGTTCCAAGCCGCCTGCTCAGCAGCCGACTCGGAACTCGGGGACTACACCCAGTGGGTGCGCTGATGCGCCCCCACGGAAGAAATCAAGATCAAGAAACAGAAAAGTGGGAAGACTCTCCCGAATGGCCGCCCGTGTCGCGAGGAACTCTTCAATGTACTGCCTCAGCACGGCGGCCTGGGACTGAAGCCGGTTCCAGACTTCTTGCGCCGCCATGTTCACCACGGCCGTCCCACCACCCGGCGTCCACCCCGAGCTAGCGCTGGCTGTCTCCAGATCCTGGGTCGACAAGCTAGAGCCCGCGGCCTTCTGCGGGTCCGGCGCCGAAGTCGCCTTCTGTAACACCCCGGATGTAACTTTCCATATTTGTAACCCCAACTCTTGCCATTTTCGGCTATGTGTTATGATATTTCCTTCGTGGTCGGGTTTTGTTTTTTGTTTTGTATTTTTGTTCATGTCATGCATCTCATATCATGTCATCATGTGCATTGCATTTGCATACGTGTTCGTCTTTTGCATCTGAGCATTTTCCCCGTTGTCCGTTTTGCAATCCGGCACTCCCACCTCCTCCGGCGCACCCCTCTTGTTTTCTTTTCGTGAGCGGGTGTCAAACGTTCTCGGAATGGACCGAGGCTTGTCAAGTGGCCTTGGTATACCACCGGTAGACCACCGGTCAAGTTTCGTTCCATTTGGAGGTCGTTTGGTACTCCAACGGTTAACCGGGTAACCGCAAAGTCCGTTTGTGTGTTGCAGCAAAAACCCCTCCAAACAGCCCAAAAACCCCTCTAAGTCTCTTCCATGCTCTAGGTCGTTCGATCACGATCGTGTGGGCGAAAACCGCACCTCGTTTGGAGTCTCCTAGCTCCCTCTACCTATATATACACCTCCCCCTCCGAATACATTTGCTGTCCAAAACCCTAAAAATCGCCTTCGGCGCCGCCGGACGAATCCGCCGCCGCCTCCAGCCACCCACGCGCTGCCATGTGGCGCCCCACCGCCGCGCGCGCCGCCGGCCCGCCGGGCCCGTGGCTGGCCCACGAGCCCGCGCGCCTCCGCTCCCGTGCGCCTCCCCCGCTCCCGTGCGCCGCCGCCGCACCTCGCCTCCGCCCGCCGCCTCGCCTCCTGCGCCGGCGCCGCCGCCTCG
>NC_057799.1:36892094-36981656 GCF_018294505.1 Triticum aestivum | reverse complement strand
AGGCCGCCGCCCTCGACGCCGGTCGCCGCCGCGTCCCCATCCTCGCCTCCTTCCCCGACCCGGCGCCTCTTCCTCCTCTTCTCCGGCCGCCGCACTCTCCTCCACTCTGGCGAACCTCCGGCCGCCCCGACGAGTCCAAACTCCGGCCGATCCCGATCCAGTCAACCCCTAAGGTTGACCCCGAGATCCCCCCGAAATATTTCCAAGTCATATTATTTTACAGTATGTGCACCTGTTCAACGCATTATAACTCTCTGCATATAGCTCCGTTTCGTGCGTGTAATATATTGGACTGTTCGTCTCGAGATGCTCTTCATTTTGTTCCATTGCACCATGTTCATTTGAGCTCATCTTGATGCCCAAATCTCTGGTGCAAGAGTGCTAGTTGCTGTTAACTGTTGTTACTTAGCAGAACTTGTAGATTTGTTATTTTTGTTGCATTTAATCTGTGCATCTTATGGGCATGAGCTCTACATGTGTTTTGTTGTATGCCATGCCATCTTTCCAGTGGTGTATGCATTGTATTTTTATTATCTCTGTGGTGACTAGCACAAGCATGCAAACTAGGCTCCGTAATGTTTCTGATTTCAGAGACTTGGTATTTTCTCCAAGTCTGTGTCTGTTGTTATTTTGTTTCTATGTATCCATGTGGCTACAGAGAGATCCATGCTTATTTTCGTGATGTTCAGTAAGGATATTTTGTAGATATTGTTGTAATTGATCCATTCATGCCCTTGTTTGCAATTATGTAGTGCCATAGCATGAGTCAATCTTGCTCTACTTTTACTATAAAATATTTCTGGCAGATTGTTTACGTGTTATTCAATTTTGCCAAGCTTATTGTAGTTGATCCATACATTCTATGTATTTGCTCTTGCCATGGATAGATTTATAAACTTGCCATCTTGCTGTAGGTATGCTTGTTTTGTCATGCATTGCTTTGTGGTGAGTGCATCAAGCTCACCAAGATGCCTTCATATTATTGTTTCTGCCATGCTCTGTTTTCTGCCAAGTCTGAAACCTGTTAACGAAACTTGCTATCTTTACATGGTTGCCATCATATCTTCTGGTCCTTTTTGGCTTATGGTCAGTAAGGGACATTTGTCATATGCATTTAGTAGAATACTGCCATTCCTTGTTTTGCCATGTTAATTTCCTGTAGCATATTCATTTCGTGCTCTGAACATTGCTACCTGATGCTGTTTTTGCCATGTCCAGTAATTTCTCCAAGTCTGTGAACCTGTTATCTTTTGCACTTTTGCCATGCCTGTTTGAACCTGCTGTGGTGTGAACTAGCCGTAGCTCAGCGTTCATCTTTTGTCAAGAATCTCCTGTAGATTACTGCCATATGCTTTGTTGCTACATTGGAGTGCTGTAGCATTGTTACTTGTTGCATTCTAAGTGCTATCATGCTGTTAATCGCAGATTCGTGTCATTCTTGTTTTGCTTGCCATTTGCAAACCGTGCATCCGTTTCCGGTGATCTTTATATCGATTTCAACCGAAATCATCTCATCTTTCCAGTGGCATGCTTGGTTTGCCAAGTTACTGCCTTGTTCATCATTTTCCTTCCGGAGCACGCATATGCATCGCATATCATATCTTGCATATCATTCATGTATTGCATCATGTTGCTTGTGTTTTTCCCGTGATTGATTGTGGTTCCATTGCTTGTGTTCTTGTCTTGGGTAGAGCCGGGAGACGAGTTTGTGAACGAGGAACCTGTTGAGTACGCTTACGAGGATCAAGCTTTCGACAACTCTGAGAACCTTGCAGGCAAGATGACCACCCCTCGAAATCACTTCTATCTTTGCTTTGCTAGTTGTTCGTTCTATTGCCATGTTGCGCTACCTACCACTTGCTATATCATGCCTCCCATATTGCCATGACAGCCTCTAACCATCCTTTCCTAGCAAACCGTCGTTTGGCTAAGTTACCGCTTTTGCTCAGCCCTTCTTATAGCGTTGCTAGTTGCAGGTGAAGTTGAAGTTTGTTCCATGTTGGAACATGGATATGTTGGGATATCACAATATCTCTTATTTAATTAATGCATCTATATATTTGGTAAAGGGTGGAAGGCTCGGCCTTATGCCTGGTGTTTTGTTCCACTCTTGCCGCCCTAGTTTCCGTCATACCGGTATTATGTTCCTTGAGTTTGCGTTCCTTACGCGGTTGGGTGATTTATGGGACCCCCTTGACAGTTCGCCTTGAATAAAACTCCTCCAGCAAGGCCCAACCTTGGTTTTACCATTTGCGACCTAAGCCTTTTCCCCCGGGTTTTCGCGAGCCCGAGGGTCATCTTTGTTTTACCCCCGGACCAGTGCTCCTTCGAGTGCTGGCCCAAACTGGGCGATGTCCGGCGCCCCCTAGGCAACCAGGGTCTATGCCAACCCGACATCTTGCCCATCCGGTGTGCCCTGAGAACGAGATATGTGCAGCTCCTATCGGGATTTGTCGGCACATTCGGGTGGCTTTGCTGGTCTTGTTTTACCATTGTCGAAATGTCTTGTAAACCGGGATTCCGAGACTGATCGGGTCTTTCCGGGAGAAGGTTTATCCTTCGTTGACCGTGAGAGCTTATGATGGGCTAAGTTGGGACACCCCTGCAGGGTAATATCTTTCGAAAGCCGTGCCCGCGGTTATGAGGCAGATGGGAATTTGTTAATGTCCGGTTGTAGAGAACTTGTCACTTGACTTAATTAAAATACATCAACCGCGTGTGTAGCCGTGATGGTCTCTTCTCGGCGGAGTCCGGGAAGTGAACATGGTTTGAGTTATGAATGACGTAAGTAGGAGTTCAGGATCACTTCTTGGTCATTACTAGATGACGACCGTTCCGCTGCTTCTCTTCTCGCTCTCATTTGCGTATGTTAGCCACCATATATGCTTAGTGCCTGCTGCAGCTCCACCTATTTACACCATCCTTTCCTATAAGCTTAAATAGTCTTGATCTCGCGGGTGTGAGATTGCTGAGTCCTCGTGACTCACAGATTCTACCAAAATAGTTGCAGGTGCCGACGATGCCAGTGCAGATGATGGGATTGACCTCAAGTGGGAGTTCGACGAGGAACGTGGTCGTTACTATGTGTCTTTTCCTGATGATCAGTACTGGAGCCTAGTTGGGACGATCGGGGATCTAGCATTTGGGGTTATCTTATTTTCTTATGGATTTTGACCGTAGTCGGTCTATGTGTGTATTTTGGATGATGTATGAATTATATTTATGTATTGTGTGAAGTGGCGATTGTAAGCCAACTCTCGTTATCCCATTCTTGTTCATTACATGGGATTGTGTGAAGATGACCCTTCTTGCGACAAAACCACAATGCGGTTATGCCTCTAAGTCGTGCCTCGACACGTGGGAGATATAGCCGCATCGTGAGCGTTACACCTTCCCCGCGCGCTGGCGTGATGGCGACCAGACCACCAGGTCCGTCCTCGCAGTCGGCTCACCTCTAGCCGGCCGCACGAGCGGCGCGTCAAGCCGGCTGCCTCGGTCCGCCCCAGTCGGCGATGGCGGTGCCGCCTCCCTCTCCCGGACGACGACGTCGTCCTCCTCCCTCTCCATCCCCGGCAGGTCGCCACCGGCTTCCTCCGGCGGGGGCTCCGGGATCTCGGGCGCCACGGCGCGCAGGGGGGTGACAAGCAAGGCCCCCGCCGCTGCCGCTGCGGCTGCAGCCTCCGCCTGAGCCTTGGCCGCCGCATCGGCTTGTGCCTTCGCTGACTCCTCCGCCATCTCCTGCGCCGCCTTGGCAGCGGCTGCCCTCAGCTCCTCCGCCTCCCGCTCCTCCTGCGCCTCCCGCGCGTTCCGCTCCATTGCCGCTTGAAGCTCAGCATGGGGGTCCACGCGGCGGGTGCTTGCGGATCCTCTCGCTGATCCAACCACGGAGGCGGCAGCGATCCGCTCAAGAGAGAGCGGAGTCCTGTTTGATAAGTCAAGACAAGGATTCAGAAATCGACATGAAAAGAAGAAGGAATATGCAAGAGAATCGACACTTACGCCGAAACCTTTTGCGGCTGCTTCACCACCTTGCGGAAGCGGGCCGCCTTCGCGGCCGCCTCATCCCGCCTGGTCGCCGCCGCCCCGCTCTTGGGCTTCTTCGGCCGACTACCGAACAAGCCCGACGCGGCCCGGCGCTTCTGCGCGCCGCCTCGAGCAGGCGGCGTGGCGGATGAACCCGCGCCATGGTCGGATGCCGGTTGCCGGCGCGAGACGATTTCCGCCTCGTTGTCAGCCGGCCAGTCGTCGAACCTGGCTCCAAGCCCGGAGCCGCCTGCTTCGCCGCCTCCTGCCTCGGTGTTATCGTCCATAGGGGCCGCCCCCAAGTCGGGGTCCTCCAAGTCATGCTCCGCCCGGTCGGGGAGAAATTGGCGATCCGCCCCCGCTGACCCAGCCGCAGGTCAAAGGAGAGGGCTCTGCCAAGACAAGCCGACTGGTCAGAGTCGGCCAAGAAAAACTTGGTGACAAAACTAAAGAAGAGAAGATAAAGAAACCATACCATAGGCGGGGGATCGGCACGGGAGTACGGCTCCTTGCCAAACTGCCACTCTTCGGAGAGCTTGCAGTTCGCGAGATAGTTCACCATGTGAGCCACCTCGTCATGAGGCATCTCCTTGGTGCACATCCGACTCGGATCGAGTTGGCCGCTGTGACACCCAAAATTTTATTTGGATTTTTCAAAAAATTTATTTTGACTTGAGGGAGGTGATTTAAATTTTTCTTCAAAAGAACCCTCCCTTTCAAAATATTTTTTTTATGGCAAGAGTTTTATTTGGATTCACCCAAGACTTGTTTTTGGTCTTGGAGGTTCTTGCTTTTTATTTGGACTCAAACCAAAATGCTTTTCACTTGAGAAACATGTCTTTTGAAGATTTCTTTGAAAATACTCTATAGCTTTTGGAATAATCCTTTACCACTTTCAACAAATCTCTCTTGCCATGGCCTTAGTGCAAATCCAGTCTCCTAAACCTCCCCTCATCTTTGGATCATGATTTGCATCAAATCCAGCAAGTTGGACCTCCCCATATGATTATTTTCCATTTAAATCTTATCAAAACAATTTATGTCTTCTATTCTAGCCCTTGGAGATTTACAAAGGAGCTACCATTTCTGTTTTGATTTTTGCCCCCAAACCAATTTCCCTTCCTAGTCCTTTGAACCCTCAACCAAGATCCATGAAGATCCACTGGTCTTCAGTTCAAATATTTCAAACTATACTTGCTGCAAGTTTGGACCAGATTTGTCAAATTTGATGAAATTCATTCAAATCCTACTCCAAAAATTTTGAGAAAAATCAGGCAGTCTCTGGGTGCATTGAGAGGTCACCTCACCAAGTCCCAGCCCCAGGAAAAATTTTCTCCTTGCCAAATCATTCTGTCGAACACCTGCAGGGCATTGTCAAAATCAGGTTCAGTCAAATTCAGAGAACAGTTCAGTGTTGCTGTCGTTTCTTCAGTGTCCGTAGTCGATCTCGCCAGTGCCTCGGCGTCGCCGTGTTCCCTGTCCCCTCCCCCTTGTCCTCTGCACCGCACGAGCGCCTGGAGCCTTGCGGACGTCGACGACGAGCTGGAGGAGGTGCACCGCCCCGTGACCGACGCCGGCGGCGGCTTTGCGGCCGCCAGAGAGAGGCGCAGCATAGACGGCGCCACCCAGCGCCGCCCAAGCCACCGGAGGCCGTCGCGTGGCCACCCACTCCCCCGTGCGCGCTGCCACCCTCGTCGTGAACCGCTGGGCGCGGAGCGCGCCCTCTGCCGCCGTCGTGCCCGTGCGGCCACCCCACCGTGGACTGGCGCCATTACGCCAAGACCGACCGGGATTAGCGGGGGAACGGCACCAGTACATCTCACTGATGCTGCCTGGCCACTTAAGCTCCCTGCCAAGCCACTGCCTCGCCGTAATTGCTCGCCGGAGCAACCCCGTTCACGGCCACCCCCTCGATCCTCCTATAAATAGAGGCCCCGAGCTTCAACTCGAACCCACACCACCTCTGCACTCCACCTAGACCACACCAAGCCACTAGAAGAGCCCCGAGGGAGCTTTCTTCCCCGACTCCGGCCGCCACGACCCGCCACGGGATCCAGCTCGATTCGCTCCCGTGCGTGCACCTCTGCCTCCCATCTCTTGCCAGTAGCCTCCCTATGCATCCACTCTCCTGACCCGCGCTTCAATTCGGAGTTTGCAGCACCCACCGGAGTTCTCCACCATCACTTTTCTGTTGGCGCCTTCGGGCAAATACGTTTTCCCTTTGAGCTGGCGCGTTTCTTTCCGAAGCGTTTTCTGTTTTCTCAGTTAAACCCTGGAACTTTTCTGTTTCATTACAGATGAGTCCCTGGACAGAAACCCTTATAACTTTTTAATAAAAAGTGATTTTTGAGTGATTCTTTTTCTGACAATCTTACAATTTTGTCTAGTTTTTTATGGGATTTATTTGGAAAATTTTTGGAACAATTTTTATGCACGCGTTGGTTTTCACGTTAGTATGCTTTTTTGCTATACTGTAGGTTCCGGAAGAGGTGACGGAGCTGCGAACTTCGCCGAGCTAGACTCTGACTTCTCCGAACCAGGCAAGCATGTTTGAACCTTTGATATGATAGGTGTTTTGCATGTTTGCGTGAGAGGTTGTGCGTGACATATGAGTATCGGTGAGTACCTCGTTGCCTGTAAGGCAACTACCCGCGTGTTCCAAAGTTGCGATGATCTCTGATGAGAGATGGCCTAATCATGTGGTGACATGAAGGGCAGCAAGGTGGTACTGTTGTAGCATGCCAGCCTTGCGTCATCCGACAAATTCCGACGTTAACGTGGACGGAGTCACGTTATCGTTCTTTCCCCTTCCGTGCTACCACTTGTTTTCTGCCAGAATGCGGTTTAGTAAGTTGGTAACCTCTTTCCATGTACACACCAAACAGAGGGGCCGGGATGATGGTTCCATGGCCCTGGATTAAAGCCAGTCATCCGGTCAGGGGGCATGGGTGTTTCCGGTTGGGACCGAGAGGGGGGCACCCCTTAGAGCGCGCGTATAGAAATTTGATCCCATGCTACACGAGGTTGTAGCCTCCCCGTCTCAAGGTTTTTCTTGAACGTTGCCGAGGGTGATTCCTGGCTTCGGATTGTTGAATGGGTGTGTACTGGTTAGATGTGTTTCTTCCAAAACACCGTAAACGGAACTAGTCCCCGTGACTACTGAAATCCGTTGGCTGTGGTTAAAGTACAAACTCTGCAGAGTCAAATCCTTTCGAGTCATCGTATCCATGGTCAAGTAGCGTGATCAGTGGATCCATGTCTATGTTAAACCCTCGCGTTATATTTCTTTCCGGTAAGCATGCATGAGTAGTAAACTTGGCTGAACGTTATTCCTGTGGATGGACTAACCCTGTTGTTTACCTCATGTCTGATTATTCTCTTGATATGATTTAAATTCATGAGCTATTAAGTTATGAATATAAGCCCTTTATGTGATGTCGCTCAGACGTCCGACTGTGGCATGTTTGTCTTTTACTTTCAATATAAGCCCTTTATGTGATGTCGCTCAGACGTCCGACTGTGGCACGCACTGTCTTTTTATTTCCTATTATAAGCCCTTTATGTGGTGTCGCCCCGACGCCCGACTGCGGCATTATTATTCTTGCAGTTTCCTCTCGAGGAGTCATTCAGACCCTCGTTTGGCACCCGCGGCATTATTATTCTTGCAGTTTCCTCTCGAGGAGTCATTCAGACCCTCGTTTGGCACCCGCGGCATTATTATTCTTGCAGTTTCCTCTCGAGGAGTCATTCAGACCCTCGTTTGGCACCCAGTATTTATTTTGGGATTTCGGGAGGACTACCGCCCGACTTCTTGGTTATTTTCCCATGCATTATGATCTCTATGTCTGAACGCACTTGTTAATCTGTTCATATGCTTCATGTTGACATTTGTTATATCTTATGTCCGAACTGTCTTGCGAGTACTTTCATAGTACTCACCTGGCTTGTTGATTTGGCTAGATGTTGACGAAGGCGATCTCATGGATGAAGAGTTTGATAGTGAGTCCGACGCCTAGAGGAGTCCCAGTCAGTCCCGTGCGATCCTGGATTTTGGTCACTTGTTTTATATACGCTTCCGCCACCCGCAATAAAGTCTCCTCGAGCCTCACTCCGATGCTCGAAGAGCTGTAGTTTTCAGGAGTCATATCACCCACTCCGCTGTGATATTTCCACCACCGTTGTTATCGTGAGTTAGTAGTTATGCCACCCTATCCGCCGTTATGTTTTATCGGCGTGTTTGTAATAAATTGTTGAGCAGTCTCCGCTCAACCTTGTATTATATTCAGTACTCCTGGTATTTTTCTTCTGTGACCAAGATATTGTCTACCAGTGAGAAGGAATTCTTCTTTACTGGTCCATAAAAGGGATTGGTCTCTCAATAAATGTTTTATTGAAAAACCGGTCGTGACAAGCTTGGTATTAGAGCCAGGCTGACTGTAGGAAGCCACTAGGTGCGATCGCTAATCGGTTATTAGCGTCTTTTGTGCTTTTCAGCATTTTGCAATTGTAGCTATTTTCTGTTGGTCATCATAAATTTATGACATGAGTACTCAGAACTTTTGCCTACTTTTGTAGATGGCTGGCAGCAGCTGCGAGACTCGAGTGTTCACGAACGTGCCCGAGGGGTTTGTCAAACTCCTCGTCCGGAGTTCACGCTTTATCAGCACAAGCTCAGCGACGACGTGTCTATGCACCAGGCCGTGGTGCAATTCAAGGGAGGACGTTCTGCATCTCGCCACTTCCGTTTTGTGGGAAGGGCCATGCCTACGGAGAGGCATGCCATGCAGATGGCTGCCCGTGAGGCAATAGCTCGCCTTCGGGACATCCTTCCTATGATGAAGACTCGTCGCTACCGCTATCTCCCATGCCATGTGCCATATACTTGTCACTATGCATTCGCCTGCCATCGGGGAGAGCGAGATGAAGCCATCGAGATGGTCATTGAGTACCTCAAGGCTCTGGAGAAATCTTTCGACAACCTCGTAGACGATCTTGTGGCTGCCCGCATGAACTTAGTCCGGGGCGGTCCTGCCAACAGGAAGGAGCTTCTCCACATGGCACCGGCTCTGACATTCGTCTCGTCTTCAGCCTCTTATGCACCAGCCATTTTGGCCACTTCTCGCCGTCTGCCTACCACTGACGAGTTCGACCGAGTCATCGCCCCTACTCCAGTCAGAGCTGCACCGCCTGCCGCACCCGCTCTGCCACCTGTCGCCCCCGCGCCATCACCGCAGCGCAGTGCTACGCGCCAGGAGCCAGCTAGAGAGGAGGTGGAGGTTGATTCTCCTGCACCGCTGAGTCTTGCCCTCGGCAAGGGAAAGGACATCGTCACCATCTCCGACTGAGAGCGCCGAGTAGCCGCGCGTTATGTCTGCTTGTATGATGTGTTTTCTCTGTACGCTAGTTTGTATTAGTGTGTTTGCTGCTTTCCGGAGGAGTACGCTAGTCTAAATAACATGTCAGGATTGTGTACGCACATCCTAAGTGTTGTATCATGTGTTTGCTTTTTGCGTGTAAGATTTGTGTTAAGCAGTCATTTCTCCGTGCAAAATCGTTTATGTTTTCTTGAAAACCTTGAGGTCTTTTAAATTTGTTGCCTTTGCAAGATTTTCCTTGTGCCACACAGTTCTTCTCATGGGTTTTGCAAAATAATACCCTAGACTGGAAAAATGTCTCGCCCGTGGACTCGCTCCATGCCCAATCAGCCAGAAGAAGTTTATGGGACACAGACTAGCAACAACTTCACTCAGGGTCAGTCCAGTCAACAGGACAGCGAAGCAGCCCTGTCTCAAGTATGCCGTCTCTTCGAACAAAGCCAGCAACAGCACCAAGAGATGATGAATCACGTCATCAATATGGGAAACCACCGTGAACCCTATCAGCCTCATTCCAAGTTATCTGAGTTACAGAAAACTCGCCCTTCAACGTTTGCTCACACCGATAGGCCGCTAGAAGCCGACGATTGGCTTCGCGACATCGAAAGGAAGCTGATTATTGCTCAGTGTTCAGATCATGAGAAGGTGCTTTATGCACCACACTACCTTACTGGAGCAGCTGCAGCATGGTGGGAAAACTTCCTACACATGCACCCCAGTGAACACAACATCACCTGGGAGGAGTTCAAGGAAGGCTTCCGTGGGGCACACATCCCCAGGAGCATCATAAAAATCAAGAAGAGAGAATTTGATGACCTGAAGCAGAGAGGCTTGTCAGTGACAGAATACAATGGTCAGTTTACCCAGCTATCTCGTTATGCCTACGACGAGCACATGACAGAGAACAAGAAGATGGAAAAATTCCTGGACGGCCTGGCACCGGCACTAAAATGCCAACTGGTTGTACACACTTTCCCGGATTTTAAAACTCTGGTTGACAAGGCCATTACCTTGGAGAATGAGCGCCGCAGCCTGGAAGATATCCGTAAGCGAAAGAGGGACAAGACGACTCTTGCTCGCAACAACTGAAGCAAGACTGAGGTTCCAAGGACAGGAGCAAGGAAATCCACGACTACTGATCTAAGGCCCGTCAGGCAGTTTCATGCCAGGGACAAGGAGTTCACGTACCATCCAGGGGTCACCTGCTATGCTTGTGGTGAAGAAGGGCACTATGCTAAACAATGCCCAAAGCCGAGGAACTCGGCCCCCAAGCCAAACAATGGTGGGAATAATCCAGCCCCCAAGCGCAACAATTTCAATCCCAACAACAACCACAGGAAGGGTCACCTGAACCATGTCACCAGGGAAGAAGCGCAGAATGCCCCAGACATCATGCTCGGTATGTTCCCTGTCAACACAGTACCTGCCACGGTTTTGTTTGATTCTGGAGCTTCCCATTCGTTCGTTTCGAAGAGTTTTGTTTTGCAACATGGTTTTCCGATACTTCCCTTGGAAAAATCTATGATCATCAAGTCCCCCGGAAATAAGCAAATCACTCAGAATTACTGCCAAGGAGTAATCATTGAGTTCGAAGGACTACAATTCCAAGCAAATCTCATCGTGTTGGAAAATAAAGGACTGGATGTCATTTTAGGGATGGACTGGTTAACCACCAACAAAGGATTCATTGACTGTTTCAATCGGACCGTGATTCTCACTCACCATCATGGCAAGACAATAAAGGTTACAGCTCAAGAAAGACCACGGTCACGGCAACCAAAACTGAACAGAGTGGACATTTCAGAACTGAGAAAAGTTCCAGTGGTATGCGAGTTTCCTGACGTATTTCCTGAAGAACTGCCAGGCATGCCACCAGACCGAGAGATAGAATTCAGCATCGAACTAGCACCTGGCACCGCTCCCATCTATAAGAAACCTTATAGAATGGCACCCTCAGAATTGGTAGAGTTGAAGAAGTAGATAAAGGAATTATTGGACAAAGGTTTTATTCGAGCCAGCTCCTCACCATGGGGTTCGCCAGTATTATTCGCCAAGAAAAAGGATGGGACACTGAGATTGTGTATAGACTATCGAGCTCTCAATATGGTCACCATCAAAAACAAATATCCGATGCCACGGATAAATGATTTGTTTGACCAGCTCGCACAAGCCAAGGTGTTCTCAAAGATTGATTTGAGATCGGGATATCACCAATTGAAAGTTCGGACAGAAGATATCCCCAAGACAGCATTCACTTCCAGATATGGGTTATATGAGTTCACAGTGATGCCTTTTGGACTAACGAACGCCCCCGCATATTTCGTCCACCTCATGAACAAAGTGTTTATGAAATTCATTGACAAATTTGTTGTGGTATTCATTGACGATATTCTAGTTTACTCAAGGACACCAGAAGAGCATGCTGAGCATCTCAGAATTGTTTTGGGAGAATTAAGGAAACATCAGTTGTACGCCAAATTTAGCAAGTGTGAATTTTGGCTAAGGCAAGTTGGTTTCCTAGGCCATATATTGAACCAAGAAGGCGTGGCCGTAGACCCAGAAAAAGTCAAAGCCATACTTGACTGGAAGCCACCCGCCAACGTTACAGATGTGCGGAGTTTCCTGGGAATGGCCGGATATTACAGAAGATTTATTGAAGGATTCTCCATTGTGGCAAAACTAATAACACAGTTGCTCAAGAAAGACAAGAAATTTGTATGGACGGAAGCATGCGAGAAAAGCTTCCAAGAACTCAAGAAGAAACTAACAACCGCACCGGTCTTAACTGTGCCAGACATACACACGAGTTTTGAAGTATATTGTGACGCGTCCCGAAAAGGCCTCGGATGTGTACTAATGCAGGATGGCAAAGTTGTCGCGTATGCCTCCAGGCAGCTGCGAAAACATGAGGAAAATTACCCAACACATGACTTGGAGCTAGCAGCAGTCATACATGCACTCAAGGAGTGGAGGCACTTTCTGTTGGGAAATCGCTGTGAAATATATACGGACCATAAGAGCCTCAAATATATTTTCACACAGCCAGAGCTAAATTTACGCCAACGACGCTGGTTGGAATTGGTTAAGGACTATGATGTCGGCATTCACTACCATCCAGGGAAAGCAAATGTAGTGGCTGATGCCCTTAGTCGAAACCCCAGCCCGGACAACGACGGTCCGCAAAACTTGAGGCCTGAGTTTCAGCAAGAGTTCGCTAGGCTCAACATGATGTTAGTCTCTGAGGGCACCATATCAAATCTGGAGGTACGACCCACCCTAGTGGAACAAATTAAGAAGGCTCAACAGGGACATCCCAGCATCGAAGGTATAAAGAAGAAAATGAACTTTGGTAAGGCTTCAGAGTTCGTCACAGACAGTGAAGGAATATTATGGTACGGAGACAGACTTTGCGTACCTAACGTTGAGGTACTCAAGCAACAAATCCTAACCGAAAGCCACACCGCACCATACTCGATCCATCCTGGAGGAACCAAAATGTACAAAGACATTCAGGAAAGATTTTGGTGGCACGGTATGAAAAGGGATATAGCCGCATTTATTGCTTGTTGCGACTCATGTCAGCGCATCAAGGCCGAGCATCAAAAGCCAGCAGGGCTACTCCAGCCAAACAGGATACCGGAGTGGAAATGGGATGAAATAGGAATGGACTTCATCGTCGGACTACCCCGATCACAACGCGGAAATGACGCCATATGGGTCATCACAGACCGACTAACCAAGGTTTCTCATTTCATTCCCGTGAAGACTACCTACTCCACACAAAGACTGGCCAAACTTTATCTCTCCCGCATAGTTTGTTTGCATGGAGTCCCAAAGACTATAATATCCGACCGAGGCACATAATTTGTCTCCAAATTTTGGGATCACCTGCAACAAGCTCTGGGCACGCAGCTAGCTTTCAGTACAGCGTACCACCCTCAGACTGATGGACAAACGGAACGTGTGAACCAAATCCTAGAGGATATGTTGAGAGCCTGTGTGCTCACCTATGGGTCCAGTTGGGAAGAGAGTTTGCCGTATGCCGAGTTTGCTTACAACAATAGTTACCAAGCCAGCTTGCAAATGGCACCCTTTGAAGCATTGTACGGGCGGAGGTGTCGTACCCCACTGAATTGGTCAGAAACAGGTGACAGCCGTATCTTCGGCCCAGACATGCTTAAAGAGGCCGAGGAGAAAGTTAAGCAGACCAGGGACAGACTCAAGACAGCGTAGAGCCGACAAAAGAGCTACTACGATCAAAAACATCGTGAGGTCAGCTTTGAACCCGGTGATTCCGTATACCTACGAGTGTCTCCTATGAGGGGCCTACAACGGTTCAAAATTAAGGGGAAGCTAGCCCCGAGATTTATCGGACCATTTTGTGTAGAGGCACGAAGAGGCACAGTGGCCTACAAACTAGACTTACCCAAGGAGCTGTCAGACATCCATGACGTATTCCACGTCTCCCAATTGAGAAAATGTGTGAGTAACCCGGAGAAGCATGTATCTCATGAGGACATTGATGTACAACCAGATCTCACCTACAGAGAGCGGCCAGTAAAGATATTGGGAGAGTCTGAACGGAGGACCCGACAGAAAACAACTAAATTTTTCAAAGTTCAGTGGAGCAACCACACCGAGGATGAAGCTACATGGGAAAGGGAAGATTTTCTTCAGGCAGAGTACCCATATCTATTTGAGGATCAGCAATAATCTCGAGGATGAGATTTTTCCTAAGGAGGGAGGTGTTGTGACACCCAAAATTTTATTTGGATTTTTCAAAAAATTATTTTGACTTGAGGGAGGTGATTTAAATTTTTCTTCAAAAGAACCCTCCCTTTCAAAATATTTTTTTTATTGCAAGAGTTTTATTTGGATTCACCCAAGACTTGTTTTTGGTCTTGGAGGTTCTTGCTTTTTATTTGGACTCAAACCAAAATGCTTTTCACTTGAGAAACATGTCTTTTGAAGATTTCTTTGAAAATACTCTATAGCTTTTGGAATAATCCTTTACCACTTTCAAAAAATCTCTCTTGCCATGGCCTTAGTGCAAATCCACTCTCCTAAACCTCCCCTCATCTTTGGATCATGATTTCCATCAAATCCAGCAAGTTGGACCTCCCCATATGATTATTTTCCATTTAAATCTTATCAAAACAATTTCTGTCTTCTATTCTAGCCCTTGGAGATTTACAAAGGAGCTACCATTTCTGTTTTGATTTTTGCCCCCAAACCAATTTCCCTTCCTAGTCCTTTGAACCCTCAACCAAGATCCATGAAGATCCACTGGTCTTCAGTTCAAATATTTCAAACTATACTTGCTGCAAGTTTGGACCAGATTTGTCAAATTTGATGAAATTCATTCAAATCCTTCTCCATAAAAATTCTGAAAAATCAGGCAGCCTCTGGGTGCATTGAGAGGTCACCTCACCAAGTCCCAGTCCCAGGAAAAAATTTCTCCTTGCCAAATCATTCTGTCGAACACCTGCAGGGCATTGTCAAAATCAGGTTCAGTCAAATTCAGAGAACAGTTCAGTGTTGCTGTCGTTTCTTCAGTGTCCGTAGTCGATCTCGCCAGTGCCTCGGCGTCGCCGTGTTCCCTGTCCCCTCCCCCTTGTCCTCTGCACCACACGAGCGCCTGGAGCCTTGCGGACGTCGGCGACGAGCTGGAGGAGGTGCGCCGCCCCGTGACCGACGCCAGCGGCGGCTTTGCGGCCGCCAGAGAGAGGCGCAGCGTAGACGGCGCCACCCAGCGCCGCCCAAGCCACCGGAGGCCGCCGCGTGGCCACCCACTCCCCCGTGCGCGCTGCCACCCTCGTCGTGAACCGCTGGGCGCGGAGCGCGCCCTCTGCCGCCGTCGTGCCCGTGCGGCCACCCCACCGTGGACCGGCGCCATTACGCCAAGACCGACCGGGATTAGCGGGGGAACGGCACCAGTACATCTCACTGATGCTGCCTGGCCACTTAAGCTCCCTGCCAAGCCACTGCCTCGCCGTAATTGCTCGCCGGAGCAACCCCATTCACGGCCACCCCCTCGATCCTCCTATAAATAGAGGCCCCGAGCTTCAACTCGAACCCACACCACCTCTGCACTCCACCTAGACCACACCAAGCCACTAGAAGAGCCCCGAGGGAGCTTTCTTCCCCGACTCCGGCCGCCGCGACCCGCCACGGGATCCAGCTCGATTCGCTCCCGTGCGTGCACCTCTGCCTCCCATCTCTTGCCAGTAGCCTCCCTATGCATCCACTCTCCTGACCCGCGCATCAATTCGGAGTTTGCAGCACCCACTGGAGTTCTCCACCATGACCCGAGCCGCCGTCCGCCGGAGAAAGTGTCGCCGTCGACGTGGTGCTCTCCGTCGGTCGAGTCCACCACCCACCGACGCGGAAGGACATGCTGAAGCTCTTGGTACACTCCGATCTCCCTGTCTCGCCGCGGTTCGACGCCGGCGACCATCGCAATCTTCGGGCGCCGGCGAACTTTTTTAACCTGACATGTGGACCCCCCCCTGTCAGCCTCTATTCTCTTCTCCCTCGAAACGTTTTCTGTTGGCGCCTTCGGGAAAATACGTTTTCCCTTTGAGCTGGCGCGTTTCTTTCCGAAGCGTTTTCTGTTTTCTCAGTTAAACCCCTGGAACTTTTCTGTTTCATTACAGATGAGTCCCTGGACAGAAACCCTTATAACTTTTTAATAAAAAGTGATTTTTGAGTGATTCTTTTTCTGACAATCTTATAATTTTGTCTAGTTTTTTATGGGATTTATTTGGAAAAATTTTGGAACAACTTTTATGCACGCGTTGGTTTTCACGTTAGTATGCTTTTTCGCTATACCGTAGGTTCCGGAAGAGGTGACGGAGCTGCGAACTTCGCCGAGCTAGACTCCGACTTCTCCGAACCAGGCAAGCATGTTTGAACCTTTGATATGATAGGTGTTTTGCATGTTTGCGTGAGAGGTTGTGCGTGACATATGAGTATCGGTGAGTACCTCGTTGCCTGTAAGGCAACTACCCGCGTGTTCCAAAGTTGCGATGATCTCTGATGAGAGATGGCCTAATCATGTGGTGACATGAAGGGCAGCAAGGTGGTACTGTTGTAGCATGCCAGCCTTGCGTCATCCGACAAATTCCGACGTTAACGTGGACGGAGTCACGTTATCGTTCTTTCCCCTTCCGTGCTACCACTTGTTTTCTGCCAGAATGCGGTTTAGTAAGTTGGTAACCTCTTTCCATGTACACACCAAACAGAGGGGCCGGGATGATGGTTCCATGGCCCTGGATTAAAGCCAGTCATCCGGTCAGGGGGCATGGGTGTTTCCGGTTGGGACCGAGAGGGGGGCACCCCTTAGAGCGCGCGTATAGAAATTTGATCCCATGCTACGCGAGGTTGTAGCCTCCCCGTCTCAAGGTTTTTCTTGAACGTTGCCGAGGGTGATTCCTGGCTTCGGATTGTTGAATGGGTGTGTACTGGTTAGATGTGTTTCTTCCAAAACACCGTAAACGGAACTAGTCCCCGTGACTACTGAAATCCGTTGGCTGTGGTTAAAGTACAAACTCTGCAGAGTCAAATCCTTTCGAGTCATCGTATCCATGGTCAAGTAGCGTGATCAGTGGATCCATGTCTATGTTAAACCCTCGCGTTATATTTCTTTCCGGTAAGCATGCGTGAGTAGTAAACTTGGCTGAACGTTATTCCTGTGGATGGACTAACCCTGTTGTTTACCTCATGTCTGATTATTCTCTTGATATGATTTAAATTCATGAGCTATTAAGTTATGAATATAAGCCCTTTATGTGATGTCGCTCAGACGTCCGACTGTGGCATGTTTGTCTTTTACTTTCAATATAAGCCCTTTATGTGATGTCGCTCAGACGTCCGACTGTGGCACGCACTGTCTTTTTATTTCCTATTATAAGCCCTTTATGTGGTGTCGCCCCGGCGCCCGACTGCGGCATTATTATTCTTGCAGTTTCCTCTCGAGGAGTCATTCAGACCCTCGTTTGGCACCCGCGGCATTATTATTCTTGCAGTTTCCTCTCGAGGAGTCATTCAGACCCTCGTTTGGCACCCAGTATTTATTTTGGGATTTCGGGAGGACTACCGCCCGACTTCTCGGTTATTTTCCCATGCATTATGATCTCTATGTTTGAACGCACTTCTTAATCTGTTCATATGCTTCATGTTTACATTTGTTATATCTTATGTCCGAACTGTCTTGCGAGTACTTTCATAGTACTCACCTGGCTTGTTGATTTGGCTAGATGTTGACGAAGGCGATCTCATGGATGAAGAGTTTGTTAGTGAGTCCGACGCCTAGAGGAGTCCCAGTCAGTCCCGTGCGATCCTGGATTTTGGTCACTTGTTTTATATACGCTTCCGCCACCCGCAATAAGTCTCCTCGAGCCTCACTCCGACGCTCGAAGAGCTGTAGTTTTCAGGAGCCATATCACCCACTCCGCTGTGATATTTCCACCACCGTTGTTATCGTGAGTTAGTAGTTATGCCACCCTATCCGCCGTTATGTTTTAACGGCGTGTTTGTAATAAATTGTTGAGCAGTCTCCGCTCAACCTTGTATTATATTCAGTACTCCTGGTATTTTTCTTCTGTGACCAAGATATTGTCTACCAGTGAGAAGGAATTCTTCTTTACTGGTCCATAAAAGGGATTGGTCTCTCAATAAATGTTTTATTGACAAACCGGTCGTGACAGCCGCTCATTTGACAGATCAAATGAGGGCGGCCTTGAAGCGGGAGCACCCGGAGCACCACGAAGGCGGCCAGCAGGTCGGGCCCAGTCAGGCCCTCCGACTGGATCATTACCCGGAGTCGGGCGATGGCGGCGGCTCCAGCTGGCGACAGCATCCTGGCCCGATAGGACAATTGGGGCCGCCTCCCAGCCGGCGGGCCGGCTACGTAAGACGGCAAATTGACGTAGTCGCCTTGCGGGGCGACGTTCTTCACGTAGAAGTACGATTTCTGCCAGAGTTTCACCGACTGGATCAGCGTGATGGCAGGGAAGGGGTTGTCGACTGCCGGCCTCCGCACCGCGATGAAGGCGCCGTTCTGAGCCGGCACGCCCTGCATGCGGGTGCCGAGCTTGGATTGGAAGAATTTCCCCCAGAGCTCGAGGGTGGGAAGGACGCCGAGGAAGCCCTCGCACAGAGTGACGAAGGCGGCCAGCAGCACCACCATGTTTGGAGTGAGGTGGTGCGGCTGGAGCTGGTAGAATTCGAGGAAGGAGTGGAAGAAGGCACTCGCGGGCAGGCTGAGGCCGCGCAGGAAGTGCGAGCGGAAGATTACCCGCTCGCCTTCCTCCGGCGCTGGCGAGATCTCCTTCTTCGGCGCAAGACGGACCCGCACCTGGTCCTCGCCGGGCAGCTGCCGCATCTTGCGGAGGAAGTCGATGTTGTCCGCGTGGACGTTGGAGCCGTCCCAGTCTCTGCGGTGCTGCATGACAGCAGGAAGCTGACGAGAAAGGGCGCGGCGACGGGGAAACCACGGCCCCGCGGCGGCGAAGCTGCGGGGTAGTGCGAAGACTAGAGGGACGGCGCAGCGGCGAAGGGGTGCTGCGGCGGAGAAGGAAAGGAAGAAAATGGCGGAGCGAGGGTGAGCGTGCGAGCGCCTGCCGCTCCCCCTCCTCCCCCTACTTATAGCCTTGTGCGGCGAAGCCGAGGAGGCGAGGCGTGGGGGGAACATGGGATTAACTGCGCCCACTCCCCCACGTCCCGCAATTATTGCACCCTAACGACGTGCAGAAACTGTCGTCGGAAGGCGAGCGGCCCGCTTTGGGCCACAGAGAATCCGCGCATAGGCCTAGGCGTGGTAGTGGTGGGCCCCGGCCTCCAGCGGCGTCCCGTCGCACGTGGGCTGGCTGGCTTTTTCAGCCGGAGGGTGCCATGTGGCGCGCGGGCGGCGAGCGGCCGGTCCGCAACCCGGGTGTGCACCAGCCGACTCCCGCCTTCAGACTTCAAAATCTCGCCAAAACGGCGCACCCAACCGAAGCCGGCTCCTAGCTGCTGGCTCTTCAAGATAGGAAGCTGACCGAGCTTCTCGTCCTCTTCTCAGCCTCGAAGCCCAACCAGCTTCGGGGACAACTGCGGAGTAAATGGCCACGGGTAGCCTAACCGACTCCCCCTGACTCTTTGAAAAATTATCAGGCCGATCGGGCCTTCAAGCATCCAAAACACAGGGCCGCCTTCCCCTGGACGGCTATCTCACAGGCCGACTACCGGAAGGCGACCCGACCTCAAAAAACCTTCTCGAATATAACCATAAGATGGCCGACTCCCAGAAGCCGGCCATAAGAAGACCGACTCCCAGAAGCCGGCCACAAGAAGACCGACTCCCAGAAGCCGGCCGCAAGAAGACCGACTCCCGGAAGCCGGCCAAGACTGCACCCTCAAGGGCTGCACCCACATAACGGTGATGAGACGGGGCGTGGCCACAGTACAGCCTGCCACCCCTGAATCCCAGAGCACGCATGGCCATAGTGCGCCGTACGGGTCAGCCATCCCCCGTCCGGCGCGGCACTGTTGCCATGTTGACCGTGACGCCACCCACGACAGGCGCCAGTACGGCCCGCGGGCGGCGGGCCCCTTCAGCCAGAGAGACGCTCGAAGGCGGCCAGGCCTCCCCTAGTCGGCCTGGGGCGTAGCCGGCTCCCAATAGCCGGCTACCTCCCTCCCTCGAAGTATGTGCATCATTAAGGAGACAAGATGAGGTAAGGCTACAGTGAGAGCCCGCCAGGCGGCGGCACTGTAGCCACGCTTACCTCGACAAAGCCCTCGTCATCAGGGGCGAGGCAACAATAACCAGCCACCAACAAGACCCCCAGGCGGTGGGGCCGGCCTGTCGGCCAAGAGGCCGGCAGCCGGCAGGACCCACCAGTCGGTGGGCCCCAACGGTCGGCGGAGAAGCCGGCGAACACAGACACTGATGGCTGGGACCCGCACCCAGCCGGATTACCATTGTATCCCTGGGGGGTAGGCCTATATAAACCCCCCAGGGCACCCATGCAAAGGGTTGATCTCTGAGATAGTTTTACACACCACATAGAGAGAAGAGGAGAGCTAGCCTTGCCTTTCTTCCTCCTCTAGCCAAACAGCTCAAGGAGCACTTGTAGCTACTTGTGTTGGTCTAGTGATCATGCGGAGACCCCGCAGAGCAGGATTAGGGGTGTTATCTCCACGGAGAGCCCCGAACCTGGGTAAGATCCGCCGGCGTGCATGTCTTCGCCTTATCCCGTTTCCAGGCACCGGCGATGTCTTACTGGCTCCCACAATGATAAGCCACCCGTTGGCATATGTCGCACCTACCACCCGACACTCGGGTTTAACTTGATGAGCCTAGCATAAGCAGATATGGCCTCGGAACACTGAGACCGAAAGGTCGAGCGTGAATCATATAGTAGATATGATCAACATAGTGATGTTCACCATTGAAAACTACTCCATCTCACGTGATGATCGGACATGGTTTAGTTGATTTGGATCACGTGATAACTTAGATGATTAGAGGGATGTCTATCTAAGTGGGAGTTCTTAAGTAATATGATTAATTGAACTTTAATTTATCATGAACTTAGTACCTAATAGTATTTTGCATGTCTATGTTGTTGTACATCAATGGCCCGTGCTACTGTTCCTTTGAATTTTAATGCGTTCCTAGAGAAAGCTAAGTTGAAATATGATGGTAGCAACTACACAGACTTGGTCCATAACTTGAGGATTATCCTCATTGCTGCAGAGAAGAATTACGTCCTGGAAGCACCGCTAGGTGCAAGACCCGCTGTAGGAGCAACACCAGATGTTGTGAACGCCTGGCAGAGCAAAGCTGATGACTACTCGATAGTTCAGTGTGCCATGCTTTACAGCTTAGAACCGGGACTTCAATGACGTTTTGAACGTCATGGAGCATATGAGATGTTCCAGGAGTTGAAGTTAATATTTCAAGCAAATGCCCAGATTGAGAGATATGAAGTCTCCAATAAGTTCTACAGCTGCAAAATGGAGGAGAATAGTTCTGTCAGTGAACATATACTCAAAATGTCTGGGTATCATAATCACTTGACTCAGCTGGGAGTTAATCTTCCGGTTGATAGTGTCATTGACAGAGTTCTTCAATCACTGCCACCAAGCTACGAAAGCTCCGTGATGAACTATAATATGCAAGGGATGGATAAGACAATTCCCGAGCTCTTCGCGATGCTAAAGGCTGCGGAGGTAGAAATCAAGAAGGAGCATCAAGTGTTGATGGTCAACAAGACCACTAGTTTCAAGTAAAAAGGTAAAGGGAAGAAGGGGAACTTCAAGAAGAACGGCAAGCAAGTTGCTGCTCAAGTGAAGAAGCCCAAGTCTGGACCTAAGCCTGAGACTGAGTGCTTCTACTGCAAAGGGACTGGTCACTGGAAGCGGAACTGCCCAAGTATTTGGCGGATAAGAAGGATGGCAAAGTGAACAAAGGTATATTTGACATACATGTTATTAATGCATGCTTTACTAGTGTTTATAGCAACCTCTCGGTATTTGATAATGGTTCAGTTGCTAAGAGTAGTAACTCGAAGCGGGAGTTGCAAAATAAAAAGAGACTAGTTAAGGGCGAGGTGATGATGTGTGTTGGAAGTGATTCCAAGGTTGATAAGATCACCATCGCACACTCCCTTTACCTTCGAGATTAGTGTTGAACCTAAAATAAATGTTATTTGGTGCCAGCATTAAGCATGAACATTATATCTGGATCATGTTTGATGCGAGACGGTTATTCATTTAAATCAGAGAATAATGGTTGTTCTATTTATGTGAGTAATATCTTTTATGGTCATGCACCCTTGATGAGTGGTCTATTTTTACTAAATCTCGATAGTAGTGACACACATATTCATAGTATTGAAGCCAAAAGATATAAGTTTAATAATGATAGTGCAACTTATTTGTGGCACTGCCGTTTAGGTCATATTGGTGTAAAGAGAATGAAGAAACTCCATGCTAATGGGCTTTTGGAATCACTTGATGCTTGCGAACCATGCCTCATGGGCAAGATGACTAAGACTCCGTTCTCCGGAACAATGGAGAAAGCAACAGACTTGTTGGAAATAATACATACTGATGTATGCGGTCCGATGAGTATTGAGGCTCGCAGCGGGTATTGTTATTTTCTTACCTTCACAGATGATTTAAGCATATATGGGTATATCTACTTGATGAAACATAAGTCTAAAACATTTGAAAAGTTCAAAGAATTTCAGAGTGAAGTGGAAAATCATCGTAACAAGAAAATAAAGTTTCTACGATCTAATTGTGGAGGAGAATATTTGAGTCACGAGTTTGGTCTTCATTTGAAACAATGCAGAATAGTTTCGCAACTCACGCCACCCGGAACACCACAACGTAATGGTGTGTCCGAATGTCCTAACCGCACTTTATTAGATATGGTGCGATCTATGATGTCTCTTACTGATTTACCGCTATCTTTTTGGGGTTATGCTTTAGAGATGGCTGCATTCACGTTAAATAGGGCACCATCTAAATCCGTTGAGACGACACCATATGAACTGTGGTTTGGCAAGAAACCCAAGTTGTCATTTCTTAAAGTTTGGGCTGCGATGCTTATGTGAAAAAGCTTCAACCTGATAAGCTCGAACCCAAATCAGAGAAATGTGTCTTCATAGGATACCCAGAGGAGACTGTTGGGTACACCTTCTATCACAGATCCAAAGGCAAGATATTCATTGCTAAGAATGGATCCTTTCTAGAGAAGGAGTTTCTCTCGAAAGAAGTGAGTGGGAGGAAAGTAGAACTTGATGAGTTAACTGTACCTGCTCCCTTATTGGAAAGTAGTTCATCATAGAAATCAGTTCCTGTGATTCCTACACCAATTAGTGAGGAAGCTAATGATAATGATCATGAAACTTCTGATCAAGTTACTACCGAACCTCGTAGGTCAACCAGAGTAAGATCCGCACCAGAGTGGTACGGTAATCCTTTTCTGGAGGTCATGTTACTTGACCATGACGAACCTATGAACTATGAGGAACCGATGATTAGCCCAGATTCCGCGAAATGGCTTGATGCCATGAAATCTGAGATGGGATCCATATATGAGAACAAAGTGTGTACTTTGGTTGACTTGCCCGATGATCGGCAAGCCATAGAGAATAAATGGATCTTCAAGAAGAAGACTGACGCTGACGGTAATGTTACTGTCTACAAAGCTCGACTTGTTGCGAAAGGTTTTCGACAAGTTCAAGGAGTTGACTACAATGAGACCTTCTCACCCATAGCGATGCTTAAGGCCTTCCGAATCATGTTAGCAATTGCCGCATTTTATGATTATGAAATTTGGCAAATGGATGTCAAAACTGCATTCCTGAATGGATTTCTGGAAGAAGAGTTGTATATGATGCAACCCGAAGGTTTTATCGATCCAAAGGATGCTAACAAAGTGTGCAAACTCCAGCGATCCATTTATGGACTGGTGCAAGCATCTCGGAGTTGGAAAAAACGCTTTGATAGTGTGATCAAAGCATATGGTTTTATACAGACTTTTGGAGAAGCCTGTATTTACAAGAAAGTGAGTGGGAGCTCTATAGCATTTCTAATATTATATGTGGATGACATATTATTGATTGGAAATGATATAGAATTTCTGGATAGCAAAAAGGATACTTGAATAAGAGTTTTTCAATGAAAACCCTCGGTGGAGCTACTTATATATTGGGCATCAAGATCTATAGAGATAGATCAAGACGCTTAATTGGACTTTCACAAAGCACATACCTTGATAAAGTTTTGAAGAAGTTCAAAATGGATCAAGCAAAGAAAGGGTTCTTGCCTGTGTTACAAGGTGTGAAGTTGAGTCAGACTCAATGCCCGACCACTTCAGAAGATAGAGAGAAAATGAAAGTCATTAACTATGCTTCAGCCATAGGTTCTATCATGTATGCAATGATGTGTACCAGACCTGATGTGTGCCTTGCTATTAGTTTAGCAGGGAGATACCAAAGTAATCCAGGAGTGGATCGCTGGACAACGGTCAAGAACACCCTGAAATACCTGAAAAGGACTAAGAATATGTTTCTCGTTTATGGAGGTGACAAAGAGCTCGTCGTAAATGGTTACATCGATGCAAGCTTTGACACTGATCCGGATGACTCTAAGTCGCAAACCGGATACATGTTTATATTGAACGGTGGAGCTGTCAGTTGGTGCAGCTCTAAGCAAAGCGTCGTGGCGGGATCTACGTGTGAAGCGGAGTACATAGCTGCTTCGGAAGCAGCAAATGAAGGAGTCTGGATGAAGGAGTTCATATCTGATATAGGTGTCATACCTAGTGCATCGGGTCCAATGAAAATCTTTTGTGATAATAGTGGTGCAATTGCCTTGGCAAAGGAATCCAGATTTCACAAGAGAACCAAGAACATCAAGAGACGCTTCAATTCCATCCGCGATCAAGTTAAGGAGGAAGACATAGAGATTTGCAAGATACATACGGATCTGAATGTTGCAAACCCGTTGACTAAGCCTCTCTCACGAGCAAAACATGATCAGCACCAAGACTCCATGGGTGTTAGAATCATTAATATGTAATCTAGATTATTGACTCTAGTGAAAGTGGGAGACTGAAGGAAGTATGCCCTAGAGGCAATAATAAAGTTGTTATTTATATTTCCTTATATCATGGTAAATGTTTATTATTCATGCTAGAATTGTATTAACCGGAAACTTAGTACATGTGTGAATACATAGACAAACAGAGTGTCACTGGTATGCCTCTACTTGACTAGCTCGTTAATCAAAGATGGTTAAGTTTCCTAGCCATAGACATGAGTTGTCATTTGATGAACGGGATCACATCATTAGAGAATGATGTGATAGACAAGACCCATCCGTTAGCTTAGCACGATGATCGTTTAGTTTGTTGCTATTGCTTTCTTCATGACTTATACATGTTCCTATGACTATGAGATTATGCAACTCTCGAATACCGGAGGAACACTTATTGTGCTATCAAACGTCACAACGTAATTGGGTAATTATAAAGATGCTCTACAGGTGTCTCCAATGGTGCTTGTTGAGTTGGCATAGATCGAGATTAGGAATTGTCACTCCGATTGTCGGAGAGGTATCTCTCGGCCCTCTCGGTAATGCACATCACTATAAGCCTTGCAAGCAATGTGACTAATGAGTTAGTTACGGGATGATGCACTACGGAACGAGTAAAGAGACTTGCCGGTAACGAGATTCAACTAGGTATGATGATACCGACGATCGAATCTCGGGCAAGTAACATACCGATGACAAAGGGAACAACGTATGTTGTTATGCGGTTTGACCGATAAAGGTCTTCGTAGAATATGTAGGAACCAATATGAGCATCTAGGTTCCGCTATTGGTTATTGACCAGAGATGAGTCTCGGTCATGTCCACATAGTTCTTGAACCCGTAAGGTCCGCACGCTTAACGTTCGATGACGATCGGTATTATGAGTTTATGTGTTTTGATGTACCGAAGGTAGTTCGGAGTCCCGGATGTGATCACGGACATGACGAGGAGTCCCGAAATTGTTGAGACATGAAGATTGATATATTGGAAGGTTATGTTTGGACACCGAAAAGGTTTCGGATAGGTTCGGGCATTTTCCAGAGTACCGGGGGGTTACCGGAACCCCCCGGGGGGTTAATGGGCCTTCATGGGCCATTGTGGAAGAGAGGAGGAGGCGGCCAAGTGGAGAGGTGCCCCCCCAAGCCCAATCCGAATTGGGGAGGGGGGGCGGCCCCCCTTTCCTTCTCTCCCTCTTCCCCTTCCTTCCATCCTAGTTGGACTAGGAAAGGGGGGAACCTACTCCTAGTTGATCAACATAGAGATGTTCACCATTGATGACTAGTCCATCTCACGTGATGATCGAACATGGTTTAGTTGATGGAGTTCTTAAGTAATATGATTAATTGAACTTTAATTTATCATGAACTTAGTCTTTATAGTATTTGCAAATTATGTTGTAGATCAATAGCTCGCGATGTAGCTCCATGTTTATTTTTTATTTGTTCCTAGAGAAAAATAAGTTGAAAGATGATAGTAGCAATGATGCGGACTTGGTCCGTGTTCTGAGGATTCTCCTCATTGTTGCACAGAAGAATTATCTCCTTGATGCATCGCTAGGTGACACACCTATATATTGCAGGAGCATATGCAGATGCTATGAACGTTTGACAAAGCTTGGTATGATGACTACTTGATAGTTTAGTGCACCATGCTTTACGGCTTAGAACCGGGTCTTCAAAAACATTTTGAACTATGAGATGTTCCAAGAGATGAAATTGGTATTTTAGTCTCATGCCCGTGTCAAGAAGTATGAGACCTCTGACAAGTATTTTGCCTACAAGATGGAGGAGAATAGCTCAGCTAGTGAGCATGTGCTCAGAATGTCTGGGTACTACAATCGCTTGAATCAAGTGGGAGTTAATCTTCCAGATAAGATAGTGATTGACAGAGTTCTCTAGTCACTATCATCAAGTTACTAGAACTTCGTGATGAGCTATAATATGCAAGGGATGACGAAAACGATTACCGACCTCTTAGCGATGTTGAAATTGGCGTAGGTAGAAATCAAGTGTTGATGGTTAACAAGACCACTAGTTTCAAGAAAAAGGGCAAAGGGAAAGAAAGGGAACTTCAAGAAGAATGGCAAGCAAGTTGCCACTCCCGTGAAGAAGCCCAAAGCTGAACCCAAGCCTGAAACTGGGTGCTTCTACTGCAAAGGAAATGGTCACTGGAAGCGGAAATACCCCAAATACTTGGCGGATAAGAAGGATGGCAAAGTGAACAAAGGTATTTGTGATATACATGTTATTGATGTGTACTTTACTAGTGTCATAGTAACGGAGGGAGTCCTGGACTAAGGGGTCCTCAAGCGTCCGGCCTATTAGCCATGGGACGGACTGATGGGCTGTGAAGATACGAAGACCAAAGACTGCACCCGTATCAGGATAAGACTCTCCTTGGTGTGGAAGGCAAGCTTGGCGACCGAATATGTAGATTCCTTTCTTTGTAACCGACCTTCTGTAACCCTAGATCTCCCCGGTGTCTATATAAACCGAAGGACTTAGTCCGGAAAGGATAGACTCGTTACCATAGTCATACGAGCTAGACCTCTAGGGTTTAGCCATTACGATCTCGTGGTAGATCTACTCTTGTAATACTCATATTCATCAAGATCAATCAAGCAGGAAGTAGGGTATTACCTCCATAGAGAGGGCCCGAACCTGGGTAAACATCGTGTACCCCGTCTCCTGTTACCATCGACCTTAGACGCACAGTTCGGGACCCCCTACCCGAGATCCACCGGTTTTGACACCGACATTGGTGCTTTCATTGAGAGTTCCACTGTGTCGTCCCCAAAAGGTTTGATGGCCCCTTCCATTGTCAACGACAATGTTGTCCAAAGAGAAACCTTTCTCCCCGGACAGATCTTCATATTCGGCGGCTTCGCACTGCGGGCCAACTCGTTTGGCCATCTGGAGCAGATCGATAGCTACGCCCCTGGCCATTAGGTCAGATTTGGAAGCTTGAACTACGTCGCGGACGTCCGTGGAGATTTTATCTTCGCCGGATTCGAGACCGCGGCAACCACTCCTGGTCACCCTGATGAACATGACTTAAATCTATCGTCAAACCGTATCCAGGAGATAGCTCCTGTAACAGCTCTGGCCTTAGATCCACAGCATACAGCTCCGTCCAAGGATTGGAGGCTCAACCCCACCGCGGAGGCCACAGATTACCCGGCGTTGGAGCCGCACATGGACGTACCATCACACAATATTTGTGTCAACGGAACTCCGGACTCGTCTCTAGGTGTAAGTTCCGAACCATGTGAGCCCGCGGAGGCCGAACTTGATCGTTTATCGATCTTCGAGTTCAACGCCGCAGACATCTTCCAGCACTCGCCCTTGGACGATGTGCTAAACTCATTAAAGAGCATGTCCTTGGCGGGGGACTCACAGCTGAACTATGTTCGGTTCGAACTAGGGGCTGATGAAGGAGAATCTTGCTTCCACTCGCCACCCACTTCATAGCCATAGTCGAGGATTTAACCGACACGCTTGATTACGACTCCGAAGACATCGACGGTATGGACGACGATGCCGATGAGGAGCAAAATCAAAGTCCGCCATTCACTGGATGCTGGATGGCCACCTCTTGTACGATGTGTACATGGTGGACACACCCAAAACAACCAACGACGATGACAAAGAAAATCCAGTCGAGAATAAACCTCCTGAGACACAGCAAAAACGCCGGCGTCCTCGGCGCCGCTCTAAGTCACGTCGTTCGAAAGACAGCAATGCTGGCACCGGAGAAAATAATACTCCGGACGATGCCGAAAACAATGAAGACCTTGCCGAGGTAACATCCGAACAGGAGGAGCAAGAAAACGGGCAAGCTAGCCCCAACGAACAGGCCAGGCCCAACGACTCGGAGGACGGTAGTCATCGTCCGCTCTCTGAGGATGAGGAAAGCCTCGGCAACGAAGATTTCATCGTGCCTGAGGAACCTCTCGAGCAGGAGCGCTTCAAGCACCAGCTAATAGCCACTGCAAGGAGCCTGAAAAAGAAGCAGCAGCAGCTTCAAGCTGACCAAGATCTGCTCGTCGATAGATGGACTGATGTCCTGGCAGCCGAAGAACACGGCCTCAGACGCCCAGCCAAGAGTTACCCGAAGCGAAGGTTGCTACCTCAGTTCGATGAAGAGGCGCCGGAGCCCATACTTTCCACGCGTAATGCGACTGACCGAATACTACACAGTCGGGACAGTGCGGCAGACCGACCACCTCGCAGTCGGGATAGAGCGGCAACTCAAGCCGAACAGCAGCTCGCCCCGCCGCCATGAAAAAACAGAGACAAAACAATCCGGGGTCATGCATACGACCTCCGGCAAACCCTGGATAGTAGAGCAGGATATACCCGATCGATCTACGGATCACAAGGACATTCCTTGACACGTGATGATGGCTACCTATTCGGATGTGACAAACCTAGTCACACCCGAGCCGACAACCGCAGACGGACTCCATCGGAGCTACGTCGCGACGCGGCCCGATATAGAGGCGCCGCACACCCTCTTTGCTTCACTGATGAAGTAATGGATCACGAATTCCCCGAAGGGTTCAAACCCGTGAATATCGAATCATACGACGGGACAACTGATCCTGCGGTATGGATCGAGGATTTTATCCTCCACATCCACATGGCCCGCAGAGATGACCTCCACGCTATCAAATACCTCCCACTAAAGCTTAAAGGGCCAGCTCGACACTGGCTAAACAGCCTGCCTGAAAATTCTATTGGCGGCTGGGAGGACTTGGAAGAGGCCTTCCTCGATAACTTCCAAGGTACATATGTCCAGCCACCAGACGCCGATGACTTAAGCCACATAGTTCAATAGCCTGGGGAGTCAGCCAGGAAGTTCTGGACTAGGTTCCTAACTAAAAAGAACCAGATCGCTGACTATCCGGATGCCGAAGCCCTAGCGGCCTTTAAACACAGCATCCGCGACGAATGGATCGCCCGCCACCTCGGCCAAGAGAAGCCAAAATCTATGGCAGCCCTCACGCCACTCATGACCCGCTTTTGCACGGGTGAGGATAGTTGGCTGGCTCGCAACAAAAACACAGCTAGCGAGGCAGGACCCTCTGAGGTTAAGAACAGCAACGGCAAGCTTCGACGTAACAGACACAAACGTCGAAGCAATGGGGATAATACCGACGACACTACAGTCAACGCCGGATTCAACGGCTCCAAGTCCAGCCAGCGGAAGAAACCGTACAAGAGAAACAATCAGGGACCATCCAGCCTGGACCGCATACTCGGTCGCCCGTGCCAGATAGATGGCACCCCAGACAAACTAGCCAATCATACCAACAGAGATTGTTGGGTTTTTAAACAGGCCGGCAAATTAAACGCCGAGAACAGGGAAAAGGGATCACAAAGCGAGGACGACGACGTGGGGCCCCGACAACCGAACACAGGGGGACAAAAGAAGTTTCCCCCTCAAGTGAAAACAGTGAACATGATATATGTTACACACATCCCCAAAAGGGAGCGCAAACGCGCACTAAGGTACGTCTATGCGATAGAGCCAGTCGCCCCAAAACTCAATCCATGGTCGTCATTTCCGATCACCTTTGATCGTCGGGACCACCCGAGTAGTATCCGTCATGGCGGTTCAGCCACACTAGTCCTCGACCCAATCATCGATGGATTTCACCTGACGCGCATCCTTATGGACAGAGGTAGCAGCCTCAACCTGCTTTATCAGGATACAGTGCGAAAAATGGGCATCAATCCATCACAGATCAAGCCCACAAAGACTACCTTCAAAGGAGTCATACCAGGTGTCGAGGCCCGCTGTACGGGTGCAATCACGCTAGAAGTTGTCTTCGGGTCTCCGGACAATTTCCGAAGCGAGGAATTAATCTTCGACATCGTCCCCTTTCGCAGCGGCTATCACGCACTGCTCGGACGAACCGCGTTCGCTCTATTCAATGCAGTGCCACACTATGCTTATCTTAAGCTCAAGATGCCTGGTCCACGCGGCGTCATCATGGTCAACGGAAATACGGAATGCTCCCTCCGTACAGAAGAGCACACAACTACCTTAGCAGTAGAAGTACAGAGCGGCCTTCTCAAGCAGAACCCTAATTCGGCTGCCGAGCCCACGGACACCGTTAAGAGGGTCTGAACAACCCTCTGTAGGACAGCTCGGCTCGTCAGGAGCTCGACTAGCAATCCGGCCTCCGTCTCAGTCCCGATCAGGCGGTGGCATTCGCGCCGCGCGTACATAACTACGCACTCGAAATTCCATGGGCATCGACGGAGGCACAACTAGCTTGCGATCCAGAGTGCGGCTTAACCGGCACCGGATACACACATACTTTCACGTTTACTTTTTCCTTTCAGGTCTCAATCCCACAGACCTCATCCGATGGCCTGACCAAGGGTCATCTCGAAGGACAAACACACCAATACGGCAAGAATAAGAGCGGTCGGGATAGTTGACCCTTTGGATGGTATTATACAAGCTCGGCACGGGAGAGCCGCAGACATATGGGGGACTTCTCTAGGTGGTTTCGTTAAACGATCACTCTACCTGCTTTTTAGGACCCATGCGCAGCTCTCTCTTGGTGAAGGCATAGTAATTAGCCTTTCTACTTATTGCACTACTTGTATAAATGCGCTTTAACGCACCAATGAAATTATAATAGAAACAGTTTCCGGCCCAAATTTCCACGGCTCTAGCTTACCACTGGTTCTTCCTCTTTCTTTCTTTTTTGCCTTTTCCTTCTTGGTAATTTTATCATATAACACCCGCACACTCGGTGTGTTCCACCTTGCCAGGGGCTTCATAGCACCCCACAACATGGCAACCCAAGTCCGAACACTTTTACAGTATAGTTCGGCACCCCGAATTTAGCACCATATGCATTGGCTCCGAATCATGTCTTTGGTCAATAGTTGGGCTGCCCGGCTCCTGTGCTTGTTACCTTACATTTCTCTATATCGGCTAAGGTAGTAAAGGGAGAACTACTGCGATTGTGCCCTGGTTTATCCAAAGGAGCACCTCAGTAGAGAAAGCCGAAAACTGACTGTCATGATACGGCGAGAGCCGGTCAGCTGTTCGGAGGTTGCAAATCGTTGGAGATTTCTTCCGCATTACGCGAAGGATCGGTACTTCCCGACCAGACGCTCATAGCACTCTGGTTCGGATACTAGGGGCTGCGCCTATGTTTTATTGTAAAACTCCTATGGCTAAGTGAGGGCGTTTAAGACGCATAGTCTGATTGCCTGGTTCGTTGCGCTAACAACTCCTTCAAGGACCATATAATTGGATCAAGATTGTTTATATTCCATCCCGAACACCTCCGTACTACCTACGTGGGGGCAGAAGCCGACGACTGGCCAACCCTCAGATTCCATACAACACGGTCGCACAGGAGGAAAAAATTAAAACATAACAAGCATTATATTACAAACCGACTTTGTTTCATCATACAAGGCCACGAATGTATTCATTCGAAAATAATGTCCTGCTCACACTGCGTTGCCACAATGCGACACCCCTCTAGGACATCCGCAAAATAGCGCTCGGGTGTGCGGTGCTCCCTGCCCTCTGGCGGCCCCCTGGCCAGCTCGACGGCGTTCATCTTTGCCCACCACATCTTGCAACGGGTGAAGGCCATGCGCGCACCTTCAATACAGGCTGATCGCTTGATGACGTCCAGCCAAGGACAGGCGTTCACCAGCCGCTTCACAAGTCCGAAGTAGCTGTCGGGCATAGCTTCGGCTGGCCATAGCCGGATTATCAAATCCTTCATGGCTAGATCGGCCACCCTATGCAGCTCCACCAGCTATTTCAGCTGATCGGTGAAGGGCACGGGATGCTCTGGCGCAAGATACTCTGACCAGAACAATTTTTCCGTGGAGCTCCCTTCCTCGGCTCGAAAGAACTCCGCGGGGTCAGACACACTGCGCGGTAGATCTGCGTAGGCTCCTGGAGAACTCCGAGTCAGGGTTAGTAAGAGATACTTCTTCCTCATATACTTTCTTTGCATACTAAATGCCTTACCCGCCGCAATCTTCATGGCCTCCTGGATCTCTTGGAGGGTGCCCCGGTCCTCATTCCGGGCCGTCTCCGCGCTCTGGCGAGCCTGGGCGAGTTTGGTCTCTCGAACCGACGCGTCGCGCTCCAAGGTCTCGCACTTCCTCACCGCGTCATGGAGCTCTTGTTGAACCTCGTTGACACGGGCGTTGAGCTTCTTACGGGCGGCCTGCTCCTTGACAGCCTTCCCCTCGGCTTCGACCAGGGCCTCCTTCAGGGCCTCGACCTCGGTCGTTGCTCCTATACATATCATGACACTTCGGTCAATACATATAATCTTACTCTTTTCGAATATTTCACGGGTTATTACATACCTTGATTCTCCTGGAGCTGCCTATTCACGTGGCCGAGCTCCTCCTTGGCCTTCTCCAGTCTCCGTTTCAGTTCAGAGACTTCAACAGCATGTGAGGCCGCGGCCAGCAGCGACGCCTGCATATCCATTCCAGACAAATTTAGTTAGTTTCCTGCAATAAAGGATTGATCCTCTGTCCGGCTATTTCTTTTTGAAGCACCGGACAGTGTCTCAGGGGCTACTGTCTATATTGGGATTTTCTCTTTTTGCGTCGCTTACCTCAAAACCTGTCAGCAGGCTGCTGCAGGCTTCGGTTAGTCCGCTCTTGGCAGACTGAACCCTTTCAATCACCGTGCCCATAAGAACGCGGTGCTCATCCACAATGGAAGCGCCTCGCAGCACTTCCAGCAGATCACCTGGTGCCCCTGGTTGGACAGGGGTCATCGGTGGAATAGGCATACCGCCTCCTTTCAAAGGAGGTTGCGTGTTGGATTCCGGAGCCATATCGGTCTCCGGAATCAAGTCCGGATGAGGGTCGAACTGAATATGGCTCTCATCCCCAATCTCCAGGGGGATTGGCTCCCCCTGGTGTTCGGCAACGGGGGCTTCACCTTCCGGCACCTCCTGAGCCTCTCCCCGGCCTAGGAAGGTCCGTTGGGACAGCACCTCGTCGTCTCCTTTGGCCTTGGGAGAATAAGCGGCCGGCGGTGTCTCGCTAGCCATCTCCTTTGAGTCCAACGAACCTCTTGATGAGGATCGCTGGGAGCTGTCGTGGGCCGGACTGCAATAGCATAATTAACCATGTCAATACATTGAAGTGGAGAGGCTGGACATATGGGTATGCGGGAGTCATAGCACTTACGATGCATCTTGAGGCTTGGTGTGGGGGTGTCGCTCCGGACTGTTGTCAACATTCCACGCGGATTTGTCCTCGAAGGAGCCCTTCCCCTTCTTGGACGTCCCCGCCTCTAGGTTCATGGAGGCCGCCCTCTTCTTCCTTCCCTCATTAGGGGGAGGGTTGTTCTCCTCCTCCTCCTCCTCATCGTCGTCATCTTCGGCGGCGGAGGAGCGGGTCTTGTCTTCGGACGTCGCGTCTGAAGCGCTCTTGCGACGGGGGCCACTCCGGACCCCCTTGGCCTTCCCCTTGGCCTTCTTCGCCGGCGCTGTATAGGGCGCCGGCACCAGCATCTTTCACTAAACGCGAAATGACTGGTTCTTCAGGTAGCGGAGCCAGACACTGGATCCGCTTCGCCCTCATCCATTCCTGAAGAAGCAATGACAGTAAAAGTTCAGATATCCTCCTTGAAGCAAACTAGTAGAGGACATGTTGGAAACTCACCTCGCTGGCGGGGTGGTTAATGTCGTGCCCATGATCCGAATACGTGGCTGGCGGTATCTCGTTGCCCTTAAAGAGAAACTTCCAGGCATCTTTGTGAATGGTCTCGAAGAGCCTCTTCAGGGTATGGTGCTTCTTCGGATTGAACTTCCATAGCGGGAGGCTTCAGCTTTGGCACGGGTGTCGGTGTCAAAATCGGTGGATCTCGGGTAGGGGGTCCCGAACTGTGCGTCTAAGGTTGATGGTAACAGGAGACAGGGGACACGATGTTTACCCAGGTTCGGGCCCTCTCTATGGAGGTAATACCCTACTTCCTGCGTGATTGATCTTGATGGATATGAGTATTACAAGAGTTGATCTACCACGAGATCGTAATGGCTAAACCCTAGAAGTCTAGCATGTATGACTATGGTAATGATTCTCCCTTTTCGGACTAAGTCCTCCGGTTTATAAAGACACCGGGAGGATCTAGGGTTACCCAAGGTCGGTTACAAAGAAAGGAATCTACATATTTGGTCCCCAAGCTTGCCTTCCACGCCAAGGAGAGTCCTATCCGGACACGAGTGCAGTCTTCGGTCTTCGTATCTTCACAGCCCATCAGTCCGGCCCATGGCTAACAGGCCGGACGCTCGAGGACCCCTTAGTCTAGGACCCCTTAGTCTAGGACTCCCTCAGTAGCCCCTGAACTTGGCTTCAATGACAAGGTATCCGACGCATAGATCTGTCTTGGGCATTGTAAGGCGGGTTCCCTTCTTTCCGGATACTTCACAATGGTCTTCGAACGATCGAGTTCGGCTTGGCAGCATGAGCAGCATATATCTCCACAGAGGGCATAATAATTTATAAGTCCAATCCCCTGGCAACTTTTTACAACATGACATCATATTAGTCCGGTCATTATTTCGAACCGTTGTTTCGCCTGCGGCCCCACGTTCCGAAACGCGGTTGTCATCGACACATCTTATCAAAGCAGAGATTGTGTCCCCTTATTAAGGGATTCTTTTATTGACACAGACGTGGGTAACCCAACCGTCCTTAGGGTACAACTCCTTGGGAATAGGCAAAGTTTAAGGCCCGGGAGGAGGCGTTTGATATTCTCGGCCTTTATAAAGGGGCACAGACCCACCTTTCCTCTCCATGGTTGCTTCTTCCTCGACTCTTACTACCTCGAGTTCCAACACCCAGGTCTCACCCTCCGTAAGCCTAAGTCATGTCCGGATCCAGTCGTCAAGGCCGGTGGGTGGCTTCTTCTGTCACAAAGGAGGATATCGCGAAGCTTCGGGCGGCCAGATACCTGACCGCAGAAATCCTCCACCGGCTTCCCGTGGAGGGGCAGGTTATCCCTACCCCCAGATCCGGTGAGAGGGTCATGTTCGTTTCCCACTTCCTCCAAGGATTGGGGTTCGCCCTCAATCCCTTTGTCTGGGGGCTCATGTTCTATTACGGGTTAGATTTTCATGATCTCACCCCGAACTCTATTCTTCTCATCTCGGCGTTTATCGTCACGTGTGAAGCCTTCCTCCGAACTCCTCCACACTTCGGCTTGTGGCTCAAGACCTTCAATGTGAAACCGCAAATGATAGAGGGGGAGCAGGCGGAGTGCGGTGGTGCCTCAGTGAGCAAGCTTACTAGCGCTATCTGGCTAACAGGGTCTTTCAGGAATCTTCCGACTTATGGCAGCAGGAGTGGTCCTATATCACCGAGCCCCACGGTTCCAAGTGGGCAGCTGCGCCTGCGTTTCGATCCAGCCCCCCAATTCAGCTTGCATCGTGGATTAATAAGGGGTTGGACTGGGGATCCGTTGACGAGGTGCGGACTGTGCAAAGTCGCATCCGAAGCCTCATTGAGAAGGATATCAATATTGTCAATGTTATTCAGGTAATGCTAGTCCGCCGGACCCTGCCGTGCCAGCGACGGCCTCTCCGCCTGTGGGAGTTTAACCCAGAAGGGCCACGGACTCTTCAGCACTTCTTCGGCACTACGCATGAAGGAATGTGGAAACTATTCTTCGGGAGCCGAAGACAATGGCCAGACACCATCGAAGATACTGGCCTAGATTGTAACCATCCGGACACCCTGGTAAGTACTCGTCCGCCGACACCTCATAATCAGATAACCAGTGGTAAGACACTGAGCAAACCATCCTTTTCCAGGGCTGGATAAATAAAGCGGAACGGATTAGGTGTCCGACCCCTCTTCCCAAAGACTCAGCAGACCCCGTGTTAACAAGGATGCTAGCACCGGCATCGTACCAGGCGCCGGCAGGGGAGGGCAAGGTGGAGAGTGAGAATACCCGGGATGACCTTCGTTCCGGATGTAAGATAGATACTAAGTCCGGAGAAATCGACATTTCCTCGCCTGAAGACAAAGGCGAAAGAGAAGCCAGTATCCCTTCTCCATTCAGGAGGAAAAGGGCCGCCTCCGAAGGTTGGGAGGGGTGGTCTCCTAAGAGGGGCAAGATGCCACCATCGAGCGGCTCGGGATTGGAAGGCGACGCCGTTGAACAGCTCCATCATGAGGACAAGCCCTCAACCAAACCGTAAGTGAATCCGGGGTGCTTTGATAGCATCCCACTCCTTTCCTGTTACCGAAGAGATAGGTAACATGCCTGTGTATTTTTACAGTTCGTCACATAGTTTTTCTGGGCAATCCTCTTCTTCGGGAGATCTCCTCCCAAAGATGATGGAAAGCGAGACGCCTCCCCCGATCTCCTCGCCCAATAAGGCGGACGACTCCGAAGTGTCATCTCGGAGGGTTTGTCTTGATCAACAAGCTGTGCAGGGGATGAAAGAGGCAGTACCCGAAGGTGGAACTCCGATCGTCCGGGATTCGGGGGCCAATAATGAAGGCCCCGAACTGTCCGGTTTTTGGCCAACGATGATTCTGGAGACGGGTGAACGGTTTCCTTCAAAGGACGGTCGTGCTCCTAGGGCGGCTTTCGGAGACCCGGCGGCGCCCGATATATTGCGGGATATGCTGCGAAAAGCATCTGTCTCGAGGGAACAGCGTACCTTGATGGGTACGGTGGTTGAGAAGATTCTGTCCGCGAAGAGCGGATTGAATGAAGCCTTCATGAGCCTGCTAAAAGGCTTCGAGGTTTGTGATGTAATGTTTTCAACTATATCTTATTTGCAAAGATGCACCTGTGTATAGGTAGTAGCCCTTGAGACTCGGGTTGGCTTCCCATGGGAGGCGAACGGAGGATCGGGAAGAAATATTCAAGGACTAATCTGATTAACTTGAACACAGGCTGCTTCCCCCCTGGCTACTTCCCAGACTACGGATATTGCCGACCTGCAGCGGAAGCTTGATGTGGCAGGGGATGACATTGCGTTAATCAATATGCGTCTTGACGAGTCGCAAGGTATGTATTCGGGGCAGTCCCTTCACATACATTTTTGTGATATAAGCATGACGCTGAAAGTTATATACTGGAATATGCATGGCTGCAGATGGTGTTGCCGCCGTTGAAATTCTTCGGGCAGAGCTGGCCCGGGCCAAGGAGCAGGCCCGGTTTAGTAATGCGGCTGCCGAAAAGGCATCAGCTGAGTTAAAAGCCGAACAAGCTACTCGGCACCAAGACGAGGAGAAGATATCCATGATGGCGCTCGAACTAAAAAATGCTGCTAGCTGCTGTGAACTTCTTGAGAAGGAGAATGAATCCAAAACGGCTGAACTTGACAAGGCCTTACGAGAGGCGAGAGAAGCGCGGTCTGAATCCAGAGCAGCCCGTGAGGAGATCTGGCAAGCTGGGAAGATTGCGGCTGGTAAGCCCTTTTTGCTACAAACTAAGTTCGGCGATCCGAACTATGCTCAGCTTAAGCAAGTGTGGAGTTCTTCGGACGAGTTTTTAGACATGCCGAAGAGTTCTTCCGATGCGGCGCAGTTTTACCAAGCGCGAGAGGGGTATGCAACGGAAAAGCTTTTCTGGTCACAATTTGGCACGTCAAAGCGCCCTCTGTTGCTGAATGAACAGATGTCCCAATGGGCCGAGCTTCATAGGATATCCGGCGCTGCCATGAAGAACGTAATAATCCGATTGTGGCCAACTGAGCCTGTTCCGAATAGCTACTTCAGCTTGGTGCAGCGGCTTGTTGATTCGGCGCCACGTATCGACGCTGTGAAGCGGTCGAGTGCATTGAGGGTGCACGGATGGCCTTTGCCCGAGTCAAGACATGCTGGGGGAAGATGAAGGCCATCGATGTTGCGGCGAAGAGTCCACCCAAGGGCAAGGACCGTTACGCACCGGAGCATTATTTTGAAGACGTTTTAGAGGCTGCCCGCTTGATAGAGGGTCAATGCTCGAAAGACATAATATTCGAGTGAGGTGTATGGGAATTGTAAAAGACAATTTTATAGTTAATCTATTTTATGTTTTGCTCGAAAGCTTGTGTTCCTCCTGTGCGGCCGTTTTTATATAATCTGAAAGTTTTCCAATCGTTGGTTTCAGCCCCCTCGTAGGAAGTACGGGGGTGTTCGGAAAAGCATTTGATCACTCTTGACCCAACGTCTTGGCCCATGAAGGAGGTGATAATGTGGCGAACCAGGCAATCATACTATAGGGCGTTAACACTTTCACTTAGCCATAGGAGTTTTATAGGGGGGACTACGATATAGCCCCTGGTATGCGTACGGCTTATTCCAATATGGTGCGTTACATATATGACCTGAAGAAAAAGGGTCCTTCGTGTGATACGGAGGGAATCGTGATAGATTCCGATAAGTCATCGAGTGGTTGACCAGCTCTCGCAGCATCATGACAGTCGGTTTTCGGCTTTCTCTACTGAGGTGCTTGACCAGATGAACCGGAAGCACAATCGCAGTAGTTCTCCCTTTACTACCCTAGCCGATAGAGCGGAACGTAAGGTAGCAAGCACAGGAGCCGGGCAACCCAACCATTGACCCAAGACATGATTCGGAGCTGATGCATATAAGGCAAAACTCGCGACGCCGAAGTATGCTGTAAAACTGTTCGGACTTTGTTGGCAACTCATTTGTTCCCATACCGAGCCCCTGGCAGGTTATGCCAAGGTATATCTGTGAAACAACCATAGGAGCCATATTCATTTGCGAAAAGACACAAATGATTAATTCGGATAATGTTTACTGGGACCTGAGCGGTATGCCAATGATTACTTTATATATAAAAAGACCTCAACCCCATCTATTTGACATGGTCGGGGTCGAAGGCGGAGGAAAAAGGCATATTACAGGCTCGAAATAAAGGTGCGGTCTACAAAAAGTTTATTTTGGACCTCCTGTCGCACGTCTGCGCCGCCTGTCCTCGGCGAGGGGAATCCTTGACGGAAGTAGCCCCTTAGGTGAGTGTACAGATCCGAACTCCGATTGAGTCGGTTTAGATGTTTGTCGTTTGCGTCACCTATTTTTAAGAGATAATGGAGAAAGAAAAGGGAAAGTAGATAAAAAATGTTATGGTAATGCTTGCCGGCTTGTCCGTATTGTGCTTCCGTCAATGCCCATGGTATCTTAAGTGCGTAGTGATGTATGCGCGGTACAAATTTTGCGGGTATATGAGGTGGGCGGCGGAAGCCGAACTGCTATTTCCGCTCCGGGATTGATCGATCCTCGGGGGGAAATTGCTTCTGACCCCCGGAATTTGGTTGGTGAACCTCTCCGTCGTCCCTATCGCCTGGCGGCCTCCTCCCCTTGTGTTCGGCGTTGAGCTTGCCAGCATGCTTGAAGACCCAACAGCTTCTGTTGGTATGATTAGCTGGTTTATCGGGGTGGCCGTGAATCTGGCAGGGTCGGTCCAATATCCTGTCTAGGTTGGATGGTCCGTCTTGGTTTGCCTTCAATGGCTTTTTTCGTTGACCGGGTTTGGATTTGCTGAATCCGGCGTTGACCGCTATGTCGCGTGATCTTTCATTATCATTGCGACTGTTGTGTTTGCTTCATCGTGGCTTGCCATTGTCGTCTCAGATTTCGGAAGTGCCCGAGTCGCTGGCGCTGTTGCTTCTAAGAGCGAGCCAGTTGTCTTCTCCCGCGCAAAAGCGAGTCATTAGAGCGGTAAGGGCTGTCATGGATTTAGGTCCTTGTTGACCGAGGTGGCGTGCAAGCCATTCATCCCGGACGCTGTGTTTGAAGGCCGCAAGGGCTTCCGCGTTCGGACAGTCGATGATTTGGTTCTTTTTAACTAAGAACCTAGTCCAGAGCTTCCTGGCTGACTCTCCGGGCTGCTGGACAATGTGACTTAAGTCATCGGCGTCCGGTGGCCGGACATATGTTCCTTGGAAGTTGTCGCGGAAGGCTTCTTCCAAATCTTCCCAGCTGCCAATAGAATTTTCTGGCAAACTGTTTAACCAGTACCGAGCTGGTCCTTTGAGTTTTAGTGGTAGGTATTTGATGGCATGAAGGTCATCTCCGCGGGCCATGTGGATATGGAGGAGGAAGTCCTCGATCCATACCGCGGGATCCGTTGTTCCGTCGTATGATTTGATATTCATGGGTTTGAACCCGTCTGGGAATTCATGCTCCATTACTTCGTCTGTGAAGCAAAGAGGGTGTGCGGCGCCTCAATGTTGGGCCACACTGCGACGTACCTCCGATGGAGTCCCTTTGCGGTTTTTGGCCCGGGCGTGGCTAGGTTTGTCACATCCGAATAGGTAGCCGTTGCCGCGTGTCGAGGCATGTCCTCACGATCCGTAGATCGATCTTGCGTGTCCTGCTCTACTGTCCAAGTCCTGTCGAAGGTCGTATGTACAACCCCGAGCTGTTTTATTCTTGCCTTTATGACGAGGTGGGGCGGTCTGGTGTTCGGCTTGAGTTGCCGCTTTATCCGGACCAAGTTGTGGTCGACCTGCCGCATTGTGCGATGATGGTACGGGCTCCAGCGCCTCGTCATCGCACTGAGGTAGCAATCTACGCTTCGGGTAGCTTTTGGCTGGGCCACTAAGGCCGTATTCTTCGGCGGCTAGGACTTCGGTCCATCTACAATTAAGCAGATCTTGGTCCGCTTGAAGCTGCAGCTGCTTCTTTTTCAGGCTCCTTGCAGTGGCTATTAGCCGGCGTTTGAAGCGCTCCTGCTCGAGAGGTTCCTCCGGCATGATGAAATCCTCCTTGCCGAGGCTCTCCTCTTCCTCGGAGAGTGGAAGATAATTACTGTCCTCCGAGTCTCCGTGTATGGCCTGTTCATCAGGGCTAACTTGCCCATTTTCCCATTCCCCCTGTTCGGAGGTTACCTTGACGGGGTCTTCATTATTTTCGGCATCGTCCGGAGTATTATTTTTTCCGGTGCCCGTACTGCAGTCTTTGGAACGATGTGACTTAGAGCGGTGTTGAGGAGGCTGGCGCTTGGGCTGTCTCTCAGGAGGTTTATCCTCAGCTGAATCCTCTTTGTCATCGTTGTTAGTTTTTCAGGCGTGTCCACCATGTATACGTCATAGGAAGAAGTGGTCGTCCGTCGTCCAGTGAATGGCGTGTTTTGGCCTCGCTCCTTGTCGGCATCGTCGTCCGTATTGGCGATGTCTTCGGAGCCATAGTTAAGCATGTCGGTTAAATCCTCGACAGTGGCTATGAAGTGGGTGGCGGGTGGGAAGCAAAATTCTCGATCATCAGCCCCTAGTCCGAACCGGACAGAGTTCGGCTGTGAGTCCCCCGCCAAGGACAGGCTCTTTAATGAGTTTAGCACATCGCCCAAAGGCGAGTGCTGGAAGATGTCTGCGGCGCTGAATTCGAAGATCGATGAGCGGTCAAGTTCGGCGTCCACGGGCTCACATGGTTCGGAACTTATAACCAGAGACGAGTCCGGAATTCCGGCGACACAGATATTGTGTGAGGTTAATTCCATGTGCGGCTCCAACGCCGGGGAATCTGTGGCCTCCGTGGTGGGGTCGAGCCTCCGATCCTTGGATGTCGCAGTGTGCTCTGGATCTAAGGCCAGAGTGGTCACATGAGCTATCTCCTGGATGCGGTCTGACGACATATTTAGGTCATGTTCGTCAAGGTGACCAGGGGCGGTCGCCGCGGTCTCGGATCCGGCGAAGATCAAATCTCCCTGGATGTCCGCAACGTAATTCAAACTTCCAAATCTGACCTGATGGCCAGGGGCGTAGCTATCGATCTGCTCCAGGTGGCCAAACGAGTTGGCCCGCAGTGCGAAGCCGCCGAACACGAAGATCTGTCCGGGGAGGAAGGTTTCTCCTTGGACAGCGTCATTGTTGACGATTGAAGGGGCCATCGAACCTTTTGGGGACGGCACAGTGGAACTCTCAATGAAAGCACCAATGTCGGTGTCAAAACCAGCGGATCTCGGGTAGGGGGTCCCGAACTGTGCGTCTAAGATTGATGGTAATAGGAGACAGGGGACACGATGTTTACCCAGGTTCGGGCCCTCTCTATGGAGGTAATACCCTACTTCCTGCTTGATTGATCTTGATGGATATGAGTATTACAAGAGTTGATCTACCACGAGATCGTAATGGCTAAACCCTAGAAGTCTAGCCTGTATGGCTATGGTAATGAGTCTCCCTTTCCGGACTAAGTCCTCCGGTTTATAAAGACACCGGGAGGATCTAGGGTTACCCAAGGTCGGTTACAAAGAAAGGAATCTACATATTCGGTCGCCAAGCTTGCCTTCCACGCCAAGGAGAGTCCTATCCGGACACGAGTGCAGTCTTCGGTCTTCGTATCTTCACAGCCCATCAGTCCGGCCCATGGCTAACAGGCCGGACGCCCGAGGACCCCTTAGTCCAGGACTCCCTCAACGGGAGAATCCGGCGAACTAGCATCACCTGGATTATATCGACAAGTTTGACGTCCTTGTCCACCATGCTTTGAACGTGCGTCTGCAGCGCTATCAGCTCGTCTGGAGAACACCAGTTCGGGCTCTTCTCGACCCAGGAGGTGAGCCGCATTTGGGGCACCGGGGTTGAATTCGGCAGTTGTGGCCCAGTTGGTGCCGCGGGGTTCTGTAATGTGGAACCACTATTTCTGCCATTCCTTGACAGTATCCACAAAAGTGCCTTTCGGCCAGGAGACATTGGACAGCTTACTCACCATGGCTCCTCCGCACTCCGCGTGCTGGCCATCCACCACCTTCGGCTTCATGTTGAAGACCTTGAGCCACAGCCTGAAGTGGGGCTGGATGCGGAGGAAGGCCTCACACACGACGATGAACGCTGAGATGTTGAGGAAAGAGTTTGGGGATAGATCATGGAAATCTATCCCATAATAGTACATCAGCCCACGGACAAAAGGGTGGAGTGGAAACCCTAGCCCGCGAAGGAAATGAGGGATGAATACCACCCTCTCGTTGGGCTTCGGCATGGGGACGATTTGCCCCTGGACTGGAAGACGGTGGGCGATTTCCTTCGCCAAGTACCCGGCCGCCCGAAGCTCAGTAATGTCCTTCTCCCTGACAGAGGAGACCATCCACTTGCCTTGACCTCCGGATCTGGACATGGTTGAGTGCTAGCTTGAGTGGGTAGAATATGGGGACTTGGGCGCTGGAGCTCAAGATTGGAAGGGCGGAGGAAGAGAGAAGGCGTGGGAGAAGAAGGGGGATCCTAATCCCCATATAAAGGCAGTGAATATTGAACGCCTCCCCATTCACCTCGAAACTCGCCTATTCCCAAGGGCTGTGTAAACAGCACAGTTGGGTTACCACGCCCGTATTGATGAGAATCCCGCAATAAGGGGACATGATCTCTGCTTTGACAAGACGTGCCAATGGCAACCGCGTCTCGAAACATGGAGCGGCAGACGAAAAGCGGTTCGAAATTATGACCGGACAGATATGAGGTCGTGTTACAAAAAGTTGTCAGCGGATTGGACTCATGTAAAATTATATTCTCTCCGCGGTTGTGTGTGGTGTGTGTGTTACAGGTCCGGACACGTCGATACGTCCGAAGACAATTTTGGAGTTTGGAAGGAGGAACCCGCCTTGCAATGCTGAAGACAGACCTACGCGCCGGATACCTTGTCATTGAAGCCAGGTTCAGGGGCTACTGATGGGCTGTGAAGATACGAAGACCGAAGACTGCACCCGTGTCCGGATAAGACTCTCCTTGGCGTGGAAGGAAAGCTTGGCGACCGAATATGTAGATTCCTTTCTTTGTAACCAACCTTGTGTAACCCTAGATCTCCCCGGTGTCTATATAAACCGGAGGACTTAGTCCGGAAAGGAGAGACTCATTACCATAGTCATACGAGCTAGACCTCTAGGGTTTAGCCATTACGATCTTGTGGTAGATCTACTCTTGTAATACTCATATTGATCAAGATCAATCAAGCAGGAAGTAGGGTATTACCTCCATAGAGAGGGCCCGAACCTGGGTAAACATCGTGTCCCCCGTCTCCTGTTACCATCGATCTTAGACGCACAGTTCGGGACCCCCTACCCGAGATCCGCCGGTTTTGACACCGACAGTAACCCCTGAGTATTTGATACCGGTTCAGTTGCTAAGATTAGTAACTCAAAATAGGAGTTGCAGAATGAACAAAGACTATTTATGGGCGAAGTGACGATATGTGTTGGAAGTGATTCCAAGGTTGATGCGATCACCATCGCACACTCCCTCTACCTTTGGGATTAGTGTTGAACCTAAATAAATGTTATTTGATGTTTGCGTTGAGCATGAATATGATTAGATCATGTTTATTGCAATACAGTTATTTATTTAAGTCAGAGAATAATTGTTATTATGTTTACATGAAATAAAACCTTCAATGGTCATACACCCAATGTGAATGGTTTATTGAATCTCGATCGTAGTGATACACATATTCATAATATTGATGCCCAAAGATGAAAGTTGATAATGATAGTGCAACATATTTGTGGCACTGTCGTTTAGGTCATATTGGTGTAAAGCACATGAAGAAACTCCATGCTAATGGGCTTTTGGAATCACTTGATTATGAATCACTTGATGCTTGCGAACCATGCCTCATGGACAAGATGACTAAGACTCCGTTCTCCGGGACAATGGAGCGAGCAACTGACTTATTGGAAATAATACATACTGATGTATGCGGTCCAATGAGTGTTGAAGCTCACGGCGGGTATCGTTATTTTCTGACCTTCACAGATGATTTAAGCAGATATGGGTATATCTACTTAATGAAACATAAGTCTGAAACATTTCAAAATTCAAAGAATTTCAGAGTGAAGTGGAAAATCATCGTAACAAGAAAATAAAGTTTCTACGATCTGATCGTGGAGGTGAATATTTGAGTTATGAGTTTGGTCTTCATTTGAAACAGTGTGGAATAGTTTCGCAACTCATGCCACCTGGATCACTAGAGGGGTGTGTGATGTTTGTGAGAATAGTGAGAAGAAGATGCTTGCATTTCTGTTGTGGTTGAACATTGCATGCAATGTGCTCGTTTATGGGAGAAAATAAGAATTGTTTATAAATTCATTTGCTAGCCCTGAAATGCATGGGCAATCCACCAGTAGTGTGAACATGTGAGATGTTCAAAGGACTAGAATTGTGATTGTACGTGGAGATTGAGACCTTTGTTGGGCTAAGGAAGATTGCAACCAGATGTGCAGATGAAATTGCAACCGTGTATAGGCTCAATCCCGGGCTACCTAGAGGTGGGTTTACATGCCTCACGCTGGGTCCAGGCCAAATTGCGCCCCAGCCCTTGCCTAAGTCTTGACCATGATAAAACTCAAAGAAGAGTAAACCTATAGCACGTAGTATTACCTGAAATTCACTTTGGCACATGGGAGCATATGCTCCTGCCATCGGAAAAACATTCCAAAGTGTCAAAAATTTCGAACAAAAATTTAACGCGTACATTTCGATATTCTATGTGTGCACGCCAAGTTTTGTGGAAAACTAGCATTTTCTATGGCTTGTGTAAAAAAGACAAAGAAACGTCTCGTGAAAAGCCTTTTTAACCACTGAATTTTGTCTTTTTCACACGCGACACAAAAATTGTCGGTTTTTTGCGAAACGACTTTGTGAGTACGCAGAATGTCGAGATGTATGGACAAAACATTTTATCGGAATTTTTGACATTTCAAAATACATTTAGAGCATATTTTAAAAACCAGGAGCACATGCTCCTGGGTGCCAAAACGCCCCTCTTGTGTGTCGCAGCGAATAATGCACACACCCGAATTCCCTATATGACGCACGTTGCATCAAATTGCTGGTGTACCCATTTGACGCTACACATGCTTCCGGTTTAGGTGCGTTCTTTAAGATTTTGTCCGGTTTTCTAATTGGGGTTTTTCCTGTTTGTTTCATTATTATTTTTGTTTTGTTCTAGTTTATTTATTTTTTGCTCCCCTTTTCCCTTTTTGTTTTCAAAACATTCCACAATTATTTTTGTGATTTCATAAAAAATGTTTATAAATTGAAATTTGTTCTCGTTTAAATTTTGTTCTGAGCTTAAAAAATGTTCTCGCTTTCAAAAATTGTTCATAGATCCAAAAAGTGTTCACGTTTCCAAATTTGTTTGGAGTTTACTAGCACATATACCCGTGCCTTGCAACAGGAGATAAATTAGTGTGTCCATTGAAACTTTCATCACGACAACATCCATTTCAACGTGAGGTAAATTAGTGTGTCCATTGAAACGTTCATCACGACAGCATCCAAACAATGCCATCCGGCGACGATGGGGGCGCAAGCCAAGGTCTTAAACACATTAGCAAAAATTGCTCAATTAGGGCATTTGCTTTTCCTCATTAAAATCGGATTAGTAATTTCACAAAATCAGTTTAATATTTCAGACTACTGGACTTTGAAAGGATTAATTATTATGTGTTTCGTTTTCTTTTTGTTTTGCGCATCTTTCATTGGTATGCCTAATTTCCCATTAAACTCATTAAGGTGCGGTAGAATGGTGGCCAATCAGCTATGCCACGTGGCGCATGCTGGTTGGTCACGGTGAGAAAGTTTTTGATTTTTCTAGAGTTTTTTAAATGACAGTGAGACTTTTTCCTTTTCCTTTTCGAGAACTTTTTTTGAGTCTTTTTCTTTTTCTTTCTGAGATGGATGCTAACCCTAACCCTAACCCTAAACCCTAAACCCTAAACTCTAAACCTAAACCCTAAACCCTAACACTAAACCCTAAACCCTAACCCTAACCCTAAACCCTAACCCTAAAGCCTAAACCCTAAAACCCTAAACCCTCGAGGAAGAGCAGGGCGTCGCGGGAGAGGAAGTCGAGCAGGGCCGACTTGCACGCCGGCGGCGGTGGCGAGGTGCGGAGGAAGGTCGTGGGGAAGTAGAGGCCGTCGACGACGGAGAGCTGGGTGGCGATGCGGTCCATCGCCGCGGGCTCCATGGTGAGCGGTGGTGGCGGCCTAGTGGGTCGGCGCCGGAGGAGGGGTTGGCTGGTTCGGTCGGGCTTTGGCGGTGCGCGGATTTGTGGGTTGGGCTTTGAACTCTTCTATGGGGTCGGTTTCGTTTTCTAATGGGCCGTAATGCCGTAGTGGTGTGTCCATCGTGAACGGATCAAAAGGTGACAATTAGTTTTTTTCTCAAAAGAAGTAACAGTTAGTTATAAAGATAAAGTAGGAGTACTAATTAATATTTAAAGATTTTTTTGCCAGGATAATAACGATAACTTCATGAACATTATATCTGATAGTTTTCAATAATTCTAAAAAAATACAGTACGTTAGAACATCGATGTACCCCTTCGCAAAGAAAGAACATCAATGTACATTATAAACGTGCTAAATTTCACAAATAAACTCATATTTGTGTAGGAATGTATTTAAAACCAACTGTTGTTATCATCCGCAAAAAAACAACATTTGTTAGGCCTGAAATTTTCTCCTTAATCTGATGAGGGTTAAATGAACAGAAATGCTAAAAATATGACGTCAGATTTCTAGGCATGGCAAAACTGACGTTTTCATGGCAATTTATATTCGGTGCGATGATGCAATTTTAGTTTGCAAGCACAACAATTTTCTGGCAAAAAAATGAAGCGGATTTGCCATGCTTGCCAACTAAAGTTGCCATTCTCGACGAACATAATTTGCCATTAAAAATGTTCGATTTATCATGCCTAAAAGCTGATGTTGCTGAATATCCGGGTCCGAAATGATTGAAGTCATTATGTTTGCCTTAACAACGTGATTATCCTATTGTTTATCGACCCTTAGTAGCTGCAAATATTTACATACATATATGTCCTAAAAATTGAAAAAAGTCCATGGCGGCAGGCTCCATGGTGAGCGGCGGTGCGTCGGCGCCGGAGGGGGGGTGGTTCGGGCTTTGGCAGTGCGCGGGTGTGTTGGGCTTTGAACTTTTCTCTATGGGTTCGGTTTCGTTTTCTAATGGGCCGTAAGGCCGTCGTGGTGTGTCCATCGTGAACAAATCAAAATGTGACAATTAGATCAACTCGAAAAAGAAGGTAACAATTAGACCCATTGTCCAATAACAATTACTTCTTCTCAAAAGAAGTAATAACAATTATTAGTTTTAAAGAGAAAGTAGGAGTACTAAATAATATTTAAAGATTTTTTTGCGAGGATAATAAAGATAACTTCATGAACATTATATTTGATAGTTTTCAATAATTCTAAAGAAAATACAGTATGTTAGAACATCGATGTACCCCTTCGCAAAGAAAGAACGTTGATGTACATTATAAACGTGCTAAATTTCACAAATAAACTCATATTCATGTAGGAATGTATTTAAAACCAACTGTTGTTATCATCCGCAAAAAAAACCAACATTTGTTAGGCCTGAAATTTTCTCCTTAATCTGATGAGGGTTAAATGAACAGAAATGCTAAAAATATGATGTCAGATTTCTAGGCATGGCAAATCTGACGTTTTCATGGCAATTTATATTCGGTGCGATGATGCAATTTTAGTTTGCAAGCACAATAATTTTCTGGCAAAAAAATGAAGCGGATTTGCCATGCTCGCCAACTAAACTTGCCATTCTCGATGAACATAATTTGCCATTAAAAATGTTCGATTTATCATGCCTAAAAGCTGATGTTGCTGAATATCCGGGTCCTAAATGATTGAAGTCATTATGTTTGCCTTAACAACATGATTATCCTATTGTTTATCGACCCTTAGTAGCTGCAAATATTTACATACATATATGTCCTAAAAATTGAAAAAAGTCCATGGCGGCAGGCTCCATGGTGAGCGGCGGTGGGTCGGCGCCGGAGGGGGGGGGGGGGGTTCGGGCTTTGGCAGTGCGCGGGTGTGTTGGGCTTTGAACTTTTCTCTATGGGGTCGGTTTCATTTTCTAATGGGCCGTAAGGCCGTCGTGGTATGTCCATCGTGAACAAATCAAAAGGTGACAATTAGATCAAGTCGAAAAAGAAGGTAACAATTAGACCCATTGTCCAGTAACAATTACTTCTTCTCAAAAGAAGTAATAAAAATTATTAGTTTTAAAGAGAAAGTAGGAGTACTAAATAATATTTAAAGATTTTTTTGCGAGGATAATAAAGATAACTTCATGAACATTATATTTGATAGTTTTCAATAATTCTAAAGAAAATACAGTATGTTAGAACATCGATGTACCCCTTCGCAAAGAAAGAACATCGATGTACATTATAAACGTGCTGAATTTCACAAATAAACTCATATTCGTGTGGGAATGTATATAAAACCAATGGTTGTTTTCATCCGCAAAAAAGCCCAACATTTGTTAGGCCTGGAATTTTTCTCCTTAATCTGATGAGGGTTAAATGAACAAAAACGCTAAAAATATGACGTCAGATTTCTAGGCATGGCAAATCTGACGTTTTCATGGCAATTTATATTTGGCGCAATTATGGAAATTTTAGTTTTCAAGCACAATAATTTCCTGGCAAAAAGAAAAAGCTGAAGCGGATTTGCCATGCTCGCCAACTAAAATTGCCATTCTCGACGAACATAATTGCCGTTAAAAAATGTTCGATTTATCATGCCTAAAAGCTGACGTTCGCTGAATATTCGGTTCCTAAATGAATTGAAGTCATTATGTTTGCCTTAGCAACGTGATTGTCCTATTGTTCATCACCCCTTAGCAGCTGCAAATATTTACATACATATATGCCCTAAAAATTGAAAAAAGTCCTGACGGTCTTTTTTAAGGCAGAGGCCGAGCAAGGTCGGCGGTGCAGCAAGTGATCAACATGCCCAAGGGACATGCCAGTTGGGAAATTTTGACACAAGTGGTCTCATGCATGGGAAAGCTTGCCCTAGCGATGTACAACAGGAGGCCAAGGTTGTGCTGCAGGGTTACACAAGTATAGTTTGAGCAAAATATTTGGGGCTCCCTACACCAATGGACCGAATGGTATGAGGGATTTTTCACATCATCCAAGCGCAACTTCTGAAAGGAATGGTGTGCAATACGAAGGATTTTCTAACGGCGGCAAAGAAATCCTCGTCAAGGTAGTTATGCAATCCCACCGACCTATTTGATGGATGTCTTTAAACTTCCCGGGCCTTTATGAAGAACTCATGAAAATCATGAGAGAGTTTTGATGGGGTGCAAGCAAAGGTATCCATTGCACCCACTAGATCTCGTGGGAATATGCATGATCCATCACAAACCTTGTGGTGGTATGGGTTTATGATATTTACAACTCTTTAATCAGGTAGTGCTGGCTAAACAGACATCGATCCTTTTGTTGCGACATGCTAAGTTTTCTCCCCTGTTGCTAGTAGGTTGATGGTTTGCATGCCTGACACACATGTTTTGGCCTTACTTGTGTGTCCATAACTCAAAATAGGTGACCTAACAGCCGCCGCCCGACTAAACATACCAATAGTCACCAAATTCATATGGGCTACTGACGAGTAGGCAATGATCATCTTAAGATCGATTTGTCTTAAAGTGGTTAGGAAGAATATATTATAATATCAGATGGTGCAAAGAGCCCCTAGGAAGCCCTCGTGGAACAGATAGACACAGAGGCTCCCAGTAGGCCACGCATGGGCGCGACGCAAGCCGGGCTAGTTCGGTCATGACAAACGGGGTGTGCGTCGCGCCCACCTGCGCCAGCTCATGCGGCTGTGCCCCCCTTCGACCCCCGCGAGGCAAGGACGCCAACGCGCGGGTCCGGCATCCGCTCTCATGTACGAGTGGGCATGTGAAAGGGCCTTGCAAGACGGTGGCCCCATCCCTCTGCCCGCGGTCCATTCGTCATGGACATCCATGGCGGGTCGCCTGGGTGCCTGCCGTTCCGGTAAATTGGATGAAGCGGAGAGCTGCCAAGAAGCCCTCGCGGAACACCAGCTGAAAACGGACGCACAGAGGGCCTCCTCACTCGTGAAGCCCCTAGAAGGTGGGTACTCCAACATCCTTTTATAGGAGTAAAGGCATCTCTAAAGCTGACCCTCAAATCGTCCGTTTCTGTCTGGACCCATTTTTGCCATCCAACATGGCATCCCATCGGTCAGCGGACCGGTTTGGACGTATGTTTTCCTACAAACTAGAGGCAAAACCAGGGGCTTTGCGGGATTGCTGCCACGTACGCGAAGGTGACCCTGGTCCGACCCGAAAATCTCTCCCGCGTGAAGCGGTTGCCATTGCTCAAGTCGGTCCAGAGCACGAGCGCTGCATTCATGCTGGCCTAAAACGATTGCGACCTCTCATTTGTGCCGACATTGAAGCGACGCATCGGTCGAGAGCTCCACTTGCGCCGCGTACGATGTCTGCGCCTGTTTAATGTCGTAGAGACATTGCTGGACGGGGCATGATGGATATCTACCACTTGAAGCAGGCTACCGTCCGTTCGCCTACCATCATTATACAGGCACACCGGCCGCAAAACCAACTCCGGCGCCCGCATTGACACACCCCGCCGCTTGGCCTGGCCGGTGTCCGCCATTTACACCAGGTCACACTCGACACAAACCACACCACACCACGTCTGCTTCACATCGTCCTCAGTGGACCACCTCCGCCATGATTGCGAGCTCTAGTGTCGCGAGCTCTAGTGCATTGTTGGAGAGCCTCTCAACAAGGCATAAGCACGAGTTGGCCACCCTTGAGGCCGCCTGGCAGGGTTGTCGTGTGAGGCGGATAGAGGTCGGCCTGCCGGCCTACTCCTCAGAGGTCTCCGACAATGACCTGACGATGGAGATAGCCTTCGACGACGAGTTGGCGCCCCTGCCCGCCCTGTTCCATGCCGGCTTGACCATGGAGCATGCGCAGGCGCACTTCAAGGATGCCATGGCGGAGCAGTAGCCGGCACCGCAGTCAATGTCAGGGTTCCGGCAGGTGCAGGAAGAATAGGGTACAACTTGTCTCTCCTCAAGCAGGATCGGCTAATGGAAGGCCAAATCTACAGCCAACTCGCGAGCAAGGAAGCCGAGGCGGCCAAGGCCGCAGAGAACCCCAACTTCATCACCGAGCAAAGGGTGTTTGTACAAGGTTGCGCGCACTCGTGCCGCCCGCAACGCGTTCGCGACACAGTCGGATGCGGACGAGAATGTCGGCAGCTGCGCACCCTTTCGCGCCGCCAATGAAGTTTCGAGGGTGCCAATTCTATGATGAGGCATGTCCGCCCATGTCGATCATCGATCTCACATGAACTGGTGATGGACAGGCTGCAGACTCCGACGAGGAGCGGGAGGCGGCGAGGCCTCGAGTCCTGTGAGCCGATTCGTGTCTCATGTTCCACTCTTGCTCATCGGCGGCCGCACTTCCACTCCGCGTGGTACAGCTGGCCGTCGGTCATGGACACGACCGCCCGACATGGGCATGAAAGGGAAGAATAAGGACCCGTGAGGACGTGCGCTATCTTAGATTTAGACTAAGTTTAGGTCCGGTCGCTTTCTTTAATGAAATATGTCAAAAATGTAAAAAAGATCGTCTGATATAGATGAAAACAGTTGAATTTGCATGTATTTCATTTGGTTTGTTTAAATACGGTTTGAAATGTACTAGGGCATGGTTGGACGACCGAGTCTGAGGATAGATGCATATATCCACGATGTGGACGTCTGAAGATAGATGCATATATCCATGGCCAGCGTTTGAGATGGCCTAATATGGTATGGTATGCCATGACCTGTACTAAAAAAACAATTTCCTTTTGAGAATAAAAAAAAAACCATTTCCAAGGCACGGCGTGGATGGGCATCACAACGGTAAGAAATTCCCCTGCCCGCTCCGGATCCTTCCATCCATCACCAGCTCCACTTTCCTTTTATTTCCGCCGCCACGCCACGCGCACCTCGGCCAAGGACAAGGCTCCGGCTGCCGCCACCGCCTCTGCCCCGGCTATAAGCCGCGCCCTTTGGCCGGCCCGCTCCTCCTCCTCCTCGCTTCGCCCGGGCCGTGCCTTCCTCCTCCTCGCCGCGCCCTGCCCGGTCCGCTCCTCCTCCTCTTCGTCCAGGCGGTGCCTCTCTCCTCCGACCTCCCCGCCGCACTCCGGCTGGTCCGCTGCTCCTCCACCCTTCGCCCGGGCCGGGTGTATGTCCTCCTCGAGCCGGATTTCATCTTGCTCGTCCTCCTCGATCAATTTCCCCCTCTAGAATCGCGTCCGGATTTGATTTTGCTCGCCCTCGCCCTCGCCGGTTTACATAGATAGAAATCCCGCCTGATTTGATTTTGCTCGTTCTCGCCGTCGTCCGTCTAGAACCGCGTCCGATTTGATTTTGCTCGTGCTCATTTCGTCAGTTTAGAGTCGCTTCCGAGTTGATTTTGCGCGTCCCCGCCGTCGTCGGTCTAGAGTCGCTTCTGATTTGGTTCTGCTCGTCCTCGCCGTCGTCCGTTTTTGCTCGTCCTTGCCGTTTGCCCCGGCGCGCTCGCATGTTCTTGGTCCGTCTCGTCGAGGGTGTTCGTCTGGTTTGCGGTTCAGAAATCTCTGCGTGCGCTTCTGTTGTCCGAGCGACACCTTGGATCCCCGCGTTTCGTGTTCGTGTCAGCGCGAGCGTTACAGGAACGGTAGGGTCTTGGTTTTGAAATTAGGTTACGGCCGGAGATGGAGAGGCGGAGAGCAATTGTCAGTATGTCGTGCTAGTTCAGATCGGTTCATAGGCTCCTGCGTTGTTCGTCGGTTGTTGTCTGATCTCAAACGCCTAGCTTGTTCGTGTTAGCCTAGATACTCTGTTTCACTTTCGTCAGGCTAGATGCAGGGGTGATTTTGTTCTGATGGGTGTTAATGCTTCTGTTCTTTTCAATTGGTTACTTCCTATCATGCTTTGCTTATGTTCCATATATGGTGATGTGTGTTCAGGGGTGCAAACCATGTAGGCCGTGGGTGCCATTTCCAGCAGGCAGCAGAGCAGAAAGTAGTGCAAATCATGTGGCTGCTGCTTGACATTGAACACCTGCTGCTGCTACTGCTGGACAAGGTTTCCTTCTTTTGTTCCTCATGTTGCTATTTCCATTTTCATATTGGAGTACTAGATGGGGTGCCTCAGACTTTGTTCTAGATTGCATAGCATAACTCCAGAATTTTGTCATTACACACCTGAGCATAATTCCAGAGTTTATTTATCTGTGAAAGCACGCTCATCACACGTTTCTTATCAATGCTGCTCACTTTTGTCATGTCCCGTTTGTTTGTCCTGTTAAATTTTATGGAGCAAATTTTGTACTCACTGGTTAAAATATCAAGAATGCTGACTTTTGTATTTGTCTCTATGTAAGCCATGCACTTGGGAAGCCTGGGCGTGATTAGGATTTGGATTGCATATAGATTTTATGCTATGTTTGTTTATAACCTGGTTGTGACCTAATATAGTGTAAATCTGCTAATTTTTTTATTTAATTTGTGTTCAATGCAAGTAGGTTTTGTTCGTAAGTGGTATTTCTTTTGCGTGTGCATGAACATTCATGCTGTCAATTTTTCTTATCATAATCATTTACCGTGGTGTTTGACAATACATTTCTAGAGTTCTTTGTTCCCTTTTGAGGTTCCCTGACTCAATTATGCATGAGATATGATATCAATTACTGTTGTCCAGTCGCTGAAATAATGCTTTTCTTGCTTTGCCTAGACCTTGTTGCAAGAATAAGCATGTGTCTCTGTGCCTACAAACTTGTGGGTAGTGCCGTAGTGATGATGATCTAACTAGCTTCCTGTTTTCAGGAATGAAGATCTGAATTACCCTCACCCCTCTACAGAAATCAGTTTACTCATTCAGTTTCTGGAACTTCTTTATATTAGCTTTATTTTTGTACCCTTATCTATGTCTGTTTCTGTTTCCTTGTGTGTTTCTTGTGTGCAAGCGATCCATTGTGTGTGTCTGATTGTGTGTCTGTCTGACTGTATGTGTGATGTGCCCCTATCTATGTATGTTTCTTTGTCTGTTTCATGTGTGCAAACACTCCATTGTCTGCGTGTGACTGTTTGACTGCTTAGATGGGGTGATGATTCTGATTGTGTTACTGATTGTATGATCTGTCCAATTGGTTTCTTCTTCATGCTTTGCTTGTGTTCCAATGTCGTCTCCCCATATATGGGGATCTGTTCAAGGATGCAAACCATGTAGGCCGTTTCGAGCAGGCAGGGATCCAGAGACATGCACTGGTCAGGCTTCTCTCCTGCTGATAGATGATGATAGGCTGAGCAGAAAAGTTTGATTCTTGTAACACTCACTTGCTTGGCTTCCACTCCTTTGCGTGGCCGATTTGGCATCCAATGCATCCCATGCCCTTTTCCCTGTTTATCTCACTCACTCATCACAGCACCCTTTTCCCTGCTTTTGTTCCTTATTTTTCTTATCATAATAATCATGTTTACCGTGGTGTTTGACAATACATTTTTTGTGATATCTGTGTTTGACAATAATTATGTTCTTTTTTTGGTATTACTGATGTCCGATCACTGGAATAATGCTTCTGTAAGTATTTCAGGTAGGATATAGACAAATGTCACATTTGCTCTTCCTTGCATTGCTGAGGACACTGATGGGTTGGGTTTGCTTACAGCGCAGGTATAGTTATGGTTTTTACATTTTGTGATGCTGATGTCTGTAGTCCCAAAACGCTTATTTAGCCATGTTTTCCTTGTTCACTTCACAAGATTATGTATTTATGCTGATAGTAGTATGTTACTCTTTCCAGGACCGAAATTTCTATAAAGAATCATTGGAATATGTTTTTTACATTTTGTGATGCTGATGTATGTAGTCCCAAAATGCTTATTTAGCCATGTTTTCCTTGTTCACTTCACAAGTATTCATGTTGGTAGTATGTTACTCTTTTCAGGACAGATAATTCTATAAAGAATCATTGGAATATTTCTTTGAGAAAGAAGATAGATATCTATGGCACCAGAAATATTTTGGCAATTCCAAGACTAATTGCCTTGATGACTTCAAGTATAAACAAAAGACGGCTGCTTCTGAGGGCCATCTTGACCTGAACAACTCATCATTCTAATTTTAGCTCACCTCTACAGTCATACAAACTGGCACGCCAATGCTCCGGGTTCCTATTGCTTTCTGTTAGCCCAACTAAGGTAATCAAATTTTGATCTTCAGCTTGCAAATTTATCACCTTATGGGAGGGAAAGGTTTGCATGTACATGAGCTCTGATTATATACTTGGATTGCTTTGGATTTGTCGGACTACTATTCTACATGATGTTCTCCATGATTCACTTGATTTGTTAATTTGAGTATTTTCCTGGTGAGTTCTTTAGGTTCATCTTGTGACACAAAATACAATTTTGGTACGTGCAGACTCTGAAATTTGGTGATAAAGAAAAGGTACCTCCTTATTTGCTCTCTGTCTCTCTTACACTTGACTTTGTTTATATAACAGTAGTGGCCTCCTAGCTTGTAGTTGGGTAATGCAGAGAGAGGTTTGGAATCGAAGAGCTAAAATAATGCAGAGTTGAAGGTTCTGAACGGGAAGCTTGAACAAATAATTTACTTTTTCTCATGTCTTTGATTAGTTTCATCCTATCTCTGTCTGTTTCTTGTGTGCAAGCACTCCATTGTGTCTGTGTGACTGTGTGACTGACTGTTTGTGTGTGTGACTGATTGTGTGTGTTTCTTTGTCTGTTTCTTGTGTGCAAGCGCTCCATTGTGTGTGCGCATTTGTGTTGACTGTGACTGTGTATTGATTGTGACTGTGTGTGTGTGTGTTGACTGTGACTGTGTGTCATTTTATGACTGTGAATGTGTATTGATTGTGACTGTGTGTGTGTGTGTGTTGACTGTGACTGTGTGTCATTGTGCAAGCTCTCCATAACTACCTATGCATGAAAATTTCTATAAGGTCATGGGCATGTAATTTTGTGGCTTACATACCTCTGTAGTTGGTAGTATCATTGCCCTTTGGACACTCTTCAATGCATTGTTGTATATTTTCCTGCCACAAGTATGATGTTTGTGCTCAGAATGATGTATATGTAGAATCCAGGGTGGATGGAGGTTTTCATGATGGCTAATTTGATTTGTTATGGTTCTGATGGTGTGCTTCTTGTGTTTGAACTGAAGCCGTGGATCACTCATCAACCTGGTCTGTGTTTGTATGGTAATCCTTCTAGAATTTAACTCCTTCCAATTTTGTACACAATATTTATCTTACGTCTGGTAATACCTTATGAATGTTTTAGCTAGTAATATAGTAACACCATACTTCTTTGGACGTTGTTCTGTATATGCAAGTGTGGTGAGCTCACATATTGTGTCAGTATCTACCTACGCAGCTGAATTATTTCCGGATAGGACAGAGGTGCAATGTTTACATCCATGGTAGAAGGTTCTTTAACACTGAACTCATCAAAGGTCCTTGGACTCAAGAGGTTTGTCATTGCACTCCTGACTTTGCTCAAGAAAATTTCTTTTTGCACATTTTATAGTTATATTTATGATATTTTTTCTACAGGAAGATGAAAAAATTATTGACCTTGTAAACAAGTATGGATTAACAAAATGGTCGCATTGTAAGGTATTTCTTTTGATTGTTTTATTTTTATATGGTTTGCTGAAATGCATTTTTCCCCTATGTGCAAGGTAAACACACTGGTAACAATTCTCTGTTGATGCATTGCAGGTCAGCTACCAGAACTTCCTGCTGCTGATCCTAGGATGTTTCCGAACATGTTCAATTTGTCCGCCCTAGGACAGGTGACTACTGTGCTCCTTTTATGATTCTGTGTAGCTAGTACTCAAATCATGGATAGTCCATTCTGTCATCATAACGTGACCAGATTCACTCTGGTTTGCAGTTTATTTGGTGATGGCAGAATTAACCCACCTGTGATCTATTACGCTTCTTTATTATTCAATGTTTTGTTATTTACTTTCTAATTCTTTCTTCCCTTTGCATCGATCCAATTGCTATGCAGCCACTGCCATGACACAGCAGGTATGCTCGATTTTTTGTTTTGTGCTTGAGATTTTTCTTGTTCTGTGATGCATATGTCTGACCACTCTTTTCTTAGGTTACTCGGCATGCTCTGCGTGTTTACTTTGGTGGACTTCCTCCGATCGCTAATGAACAGGTAATTGCCTTGAGTAACTTGTTATTTCTTGGCGTCTCTTTCTCTATTCGCAGTCCGTGCTAACTATTTTGTTCTGCTTTCTTCAGACGGTTGCTCTATTCTTCAATCAAGTTCTGGCTGCTATCGGGGGAAACACATTTGGTCTAGGTGATGCAGTTGTTAATATGAAGCTGATTTTTGAATTCATTCAAAACATCTTAGTTGTTAATATGAAGCTGATTTTTGAATTCATTCAAAACATCTTAGGTGGCATAATCATCTGAATCCAAACATATGGAATGATGCTTGGACTACTGAGGAGGAACATGCACTGATTAATGCCATCAAATATATGGGAATAAATGAGCAGAAATAGCAAAAGTTATTCCTGGAAGGTACTGCATGCCAAACAACTTACATCATGGGTCTTGCTTGTAGTATTAGCTTTCTGCCCTTTCTATCTCTTGTGTGTGTGACTGACTGTGTGTGACTGTGTATGTGTGACTTGACTCTGTGTGACTGTTACTGTGTGTGTATGTGTGTGTGACTGAATCTGTGTGTGACTGTGATTCTGTGTGTGACCGACTGTGTGTGTGTGTGCTTGAATTAATATTGCATTTGCTTGATGGTGTCTTGATGGTGTGTCCTGTATGCTTTGCTTGATGGTGTGTCCTGAATGCTTTGCTTGAATGATTGGTGTTGTATGTTTTGTTTGTTGTGGTTTAACACTGCCTTTGCCGGTCCCAAGCCCGGATGTGAAAATGTGGAGGGAGCTGCATTGATATTGCATTTGCTTGATTGTGTGTCCTGTATGCTTTGATTGAATGATTGATGTTGTATAATTTGTGTTTTGTATTGTTGTGGTTTAACACCGCCTTTGCCGGTCCCAAGCCCGGATGTGGAGGGAGCTGCACTTACCTTCTTTGTATTGTTTGCATTACCTTCTTTGTATTGTTTGCATTACACACAATTTGCATTACATTCTTTGTGGTTACTGTCCTGATTGAAATAGTGGATCTTCACATAATGTGAAAGCATGTGATGAAACTTTGAAATGCATCCTTCCTTGCTATGAAAAATCTAGGCATGCCAGGAACTTCGTGATTCCTTTCTCAAGCTGTATGAGGTCAGTGTTTTTTTTTGCGAATAATATGAGGTCAGTGTTTACTTACCATAATACCAAAGGGAAGCGAATGTTCGATTGTTCTGGGTGGTGTATGGCTTCCCTAGAAAATAAAATGCAGTGCTATCTGTTCGGCTGTATACAAATTTTTCCGACCATAGAATTCGCCTCGTCTCCTAGATTAATCCTACTGGTTTTAAATCTTGTCAGTGTGGATGTTCTTTTTTCTACTAATATATATATTGTCAAGCAAATATATCCCCTAAATTAATCCTACTGGTTTTAAATCTTGTCAATGTGGATGTTCTTTTTTCTGCTAATATATATTGTCAAGTAAAAACGTCAGTTGTTTGTCTCAAGCAACTGGGCGCTGCTAGCTAGGCAAGTTGAGTGAGTAATGTCCTGAACACTATAGAACTGACGTCAGTTCTATACTGATCTTGTGTGAACGCGCTCTGCGCCCTCGGATGCATCGCACGGATCTTGGCGCGAGGATCGCCATGTGAGGCGCAAAAATTGTTTGCGCCAACTGTCGGCTGAGCGAACGTTCCCTATATCCCCCTTCCTCGCTCCACTAACACCAGTCCCCCATCTTTTCCTAATCTGTCTCGCACTCCGCCCCGCAGATGATTCAGTATGGTTTCTTTGTCTCCGCTGGCAATTCGAGTGTCTTCGACCGCTCGGAGTCAAGTTCTTCATCGGCTCCAGCATTGGGCTAAGGTGTACACTGCTCCGCCGCCACCGCTCTGTTTTCTGTAGGGTTCATTCCGTCGGGGTTCGATGGATGTAGTGGTTGACATGGCGGCGGTGACATTTTTATTCGCTCGACAGCCATAGGTTTGTCGACACGGCGTCGCAATTGCAGTCGTCGCGGTGGTGATTTGCGGTGTCAGGGTAGGGTTCCCAAGATGTTGGAGCTGTCGTGATGGGGAGGGCCGTAGTGTGCATGGGATTAAATTGTGGCGAGCTTCGTGGCCACGACCGCAATAGGGCCATGGGCATTGGCGCATTCGATTTTTGCGATTTTGTTGGGGATGTGAAGAGTTCGGTTTTTGTGATTTTCTTTGTTTCTTAATTTTTTTTCTTCTCTTTCCTAGGCTGCAGCCCAACCACTTTCTAATTCTAATTTTCCCCTGCTTCCCTTCCATCCTCATGGGCCTGCAGCCCAACCACCCAGGTGAGCGAGCGACTGTTTTCCTTCTCTTCCTCTGCCTTTGTACGCTCTCGCTCGCTTACATCGCAGAGGCTATATCACGCTTATAGCAAGTCTTCCTTCGGTCTCGCCTGAAGCGAGTCTATAGTTTTCGGCCGGCCCATTCACACTAAAATAAATACACTAGAGAAAAAGGGTCCCGCATGAATCAATCCCACGAGGCCATGATGTCCTAGCTGTAGCGTTGCGCTGCTAGCCACTTGTCCACCACCGGGTTCATTTTTAATTAGAAGGTCACGACCTTGTTAAAGAAAAAGCGTTGGGTTTTCACTTTTTTTTTCTTTTTTCCCACCATTTTCCTCCGTTTATTTTCTCTATTTTACTGGTTTTTTATTTTCTTTTGGTATTCTTTATTTCATTTTTCGTTTTTCACTAGCTTCTTTCTTTTCTTCATTTTCTTCGCTTTTGTTTGGTCTTTTTTCTTGTTTTTCATTGGTTTTCTTTTGTTTTATCTTGGGTTCTCATTGTTTTTCTATACACATTTTCGGTATATATCTAATACACATTTTTATAATATACATGTTTAATATTTTTCAAGTACAAGATTAAGATTTAACGCTCTTATATTTGTTTACGGAGGGAGTACCATTTATTGAATACATGGTCAATATTTTTGCAATATACAGTTAACAATTTTCAAATGCTTGATTAACACTTTGTAAATACCCGATAACATTTTTTGTGTACACATTTTACACTTTCTTTTTTCAAATCCTTGATTAAATTTTTTGAAATACAAGTTTAACATTTTTTCAATACGTGGTCAACATTTTTACTATATACATTTAACATTTTTTCAAATTTTTGATTAATATTTCTTGAAAATATGATCAATATTTTTTCTGTGCACATTTAACATTTTTCGTATGTTTGATTAACATTTTGCAAAGAAAATTTTAAATACTTGGTCAACATTTTGCAAAGAAAATTTTAAATACTTGGTCAACATTTTACATTTTTCATACATGGTCAACATTTTTGTATACACATTTAACAATTTCTAAATGCTTGTTTAACATTTCCTAAATACTTGTTTTCAAAAAATTCAAATGCTTCGATTAATATTTGTTAAATACATGATTAATTTTTTTTTCACATCTTAATTTTTTTGTATACATTTTTGGTATACATGAGAAACTTTTTCTCTATGTACATTTAACATTTTTTAAATGCTTGCTTAGAATTTTTTAAATGTTGAATGTAAAATATTTTGTAATATATTTATTTAGAATATTCGTAAGTATAAACGTAAGTAAAAAATGAAAACAAAAACAAAAATGAAAAACATGAAAAAAAGAGGCAGTGGCCTCCCGCGCACTGGGCCGGCCCATACGCTCGCACGACTTCATCGAGTCGGAAGATTACCTGCTACAAGGGAAACATACATCCTATGATGGAACCCCACCTATTACTCCCATCAATTTGAGTAAATAGTATAAAACTACTACAGTTCGTGCTAGGGTTCCAAAAAAACTACTAGAATTGTTGGATTTTTTGGATATCTTTTGTGCTTTTTATTTACTAATTATATTGGTTGCTTGCGGAAGTTGATAATTGCAATTTGGTCAAATATTAATCAAGCCACTATTGCAATTTAAGATGATGGGTGCTTGCGAAATTTTAAGATGAAGGTGAGGTATGCACAATTTCCTCTCAAGTGGCCCGCAATGGCGGGCCCCAACTACTAGTAACATGCGTGTGTTGGGCACCTCTCAAGGCTGCTCTACTTTTCGTCCAGATGCCTCGCTAATTTATTTTCTATTCAGTAAACGCACCCCTTGTTGATGCCTCAACAGCTTGTTAATTCTCTCAACTCATGCATATATAAGTTGATGTGATTTGTTATAAAAAAAGTGACATGGGACTATTAATCGGAAGAGCACAAATGTGATATAACTCTTTTTTTTTGACATCACAGACGTGATAGAGCTCAATTGGTGGCACTCGTAGGCTTTGAAGAGGACGTTGCGAGCTCGAGCCCATGATACGCCAACCTTTTTTTCACTCCCTGGGAAGCCAGCCACGTTGAGACTTTTGGCCCAGGTGACCTACAAAACGGGCTCAGGCTCAGGCTCAGGCTCCAAGCGATGTGTGAAACGATTTTTAATGGACTGCATGGATTTTCCTACAAATTTGCCTATAAAAAGCTTATATACCTTAAATATCAAATCACCTAAGCGGGACGGAACCAAGAATATTATCTTGCTTTAATAGTAGGTATTAAAAAATGTTAAATTATCAAAGCATGTCTATGTTCGGAGTTTCGAACAATTTCCTGTTTTCAAAAACTAGTTCATATATCCAAAAATTGTTTGTGTTTTAAAAAAAGATTGAGTTTTTTAAATAAAGAAATTAAAAATGTTCGTCTTTCAAGAAAAACTGTTTTAAAAAAATTACCTTTGAAATTTGAGAAAATATTCGAATCTGCCAATGCCTTTGGTTCTTTTTTTTGCGGGATAAACTTTCGATCTATTCATCTTCAATCATGACAGTACAACGAACACAAGAAATAATAAAAATTACGTCCAAATCCGTAGACCACCTAGCGACGACTACAAGCACTAAAGCGAGCCAATGCCTTTGGTTCTTTGACGTTTGCATTTTTAAATTGTTTGACATGCCTCACGGGCGCGGCCAAGTCCTTAGAGCATCTCCAGTCGCGCCCCCAACAGGCCCCCCAGGCGACTTTTTACGCGCCGGCGCCGAAAAAACCCCTCAGTCACGCCCCCAAGACGCCGAATATGGGCCGATTCGTGCCGATATCACGCTATTTTTTGCCGAAATTGGGCCAAAAAATGGGCTGATATCGGCACCCGGGGGCGACGGCTAGGTGCCCAATCGCCCCCAGAGCCGATTATACCACCGGCTCACTCCCATGCGGCGATTTTTATGCCTCTTAGGAGGCCAACGGCTGGAGATGCTCTTAGCTAGGGTCGCCTAAAGGAGATGCTACTGGGTTGGTACATTAACGTTGGTGATGTCAACATCACATGGTTTTTCCTCTTTGTTTTTTCCTTCCGATTTTACTTCACATTGGTTTTCTGTTTTTATATCTTAAAACATTCTAAATATATATATTAAAAAATTATTTACCATTTTTGTTTTAGAAATGTTAAGATTGCATTTGAAAATAAAATGAAAACATGTATGGAAAAATGTTTCTAACGTATCTGAAAAATATTAGTAATCTGTACAAAAAAGTGTTTGAAAAATGCCACGCTTTAGAATAACTGTACATGCCATGTAAAAATGATTTTTAGAAAATACAAAAAATGTCCATATAAATATAAAAAAGGTTTCATACATCAAAAAAGGGAAACCCTTTGTTTCAACCGACTGATTCTATGGCTGGCGCAAACCTCCTCGGGAGCCGTCCGATCGAGTTTGATCGTGCGGCGCTGGCATCTCTCACGCCCCCGCCTAGACAGCAACACGGGCTCAGCAGCCTCAGCTTCGACTGCATCGCGCTCGACCGCCTAGCGTCTCAGGGAGATGGAAGCAGGGGCGTCAGATCCGGGCGCTACTCAAGCAGTAGCTGGTGTGAGAGGCGACGCGGCGAGCCACGGCGACGGCGGCTGGATCAAACTAGGAGAATCGATGACGACGCTCTGCCACGCAGGTATTCAACACACTTACCCCAAATCGAGCTGAAATGCTAGGTCTCGATACAAAATCAGGGGTACTCGTGCGGGGGCTCGATGAGCGGCGCTCGTGAGGCAGAGGGGAGTCAATGGCGTTGTGATTTTGGGGAAGAGGGGCTTGTCAGGGCGGATTTCCTTGTTTCAGTGCAGCAAATCCACATTGAAAGCAAATCCAATCTGAGATGGGTGTGATCTGGGGCTTCACAGCAGCGAATGTTGTTTTTCAGACTGGGAGTGGTGCTTCATTGCAACACAGACTGGGATGTGCTTCTTTTATTTTGCTTTTTCTAGGCATGGGCTTGATTTTAACCAACTGCGAGTGATGTTTCATTCCAGTACAGACTACTGTTGTTTTCTTTTCTTTTCTAGGCATGGGCTTGAGTTTACCCAACTGAGTGTTGTTTCATTGCAGTACAGACTACTGGTGTTTTCTTCTTTCTTTTGTCAAAATGAGGCTTCTGATTACATGTATGGTATGCTGTATATAATATGATAATGTATCATTAGTAACTTTGTTTCACTAGCAGGGTTACCTTTTGTGTAATGCTTCATTAGTGCTGGATAATGTAATACTCGTGTGATGTGCTTCGTCAGCCTAACAGAGCTGTATCTCTTCTTCATTGCTAATTAATCATGTTGGTCATTGGTCGCCTTCGTGCGGCTGTCTGAACTCCCAAGTACCGTGATATCTCTGACAGACAAACACAATATTCATGCTCTGGCGGATAATCTCTGTACAATATTCACCAGTTGAGTAGCATAGTTGTAGTTTACTTCAGCCTTCATTTGACTCCTGCTGCATCCTTTCCTACTGCAGTAGTAGTTCTACGTGTAGATGCCTGCTAGTAGCCTTTGCATTCTAGGATAGTTGTAGTTTACTTTTTCAGTAGTAGCTGCGTGCTTTTGTTATCAGTGGATAATGGATTACCTGCATGTACTGGGGTTTTATATCTACGGTGCTGTGTTTTTTTGTTTTATATTGGTAGTATGAAAATGTAGCGGCAGTGGTTTTTTATCTAGCAAATACGTGTTTCAGCAAGTAGTCGCCATTGTAGAGATAGTGTGGTTCTTATTCGGTTTTGGTGTACTACTGTTGTTGCATAGGTTTTCGGAGTACCATATTTTCATTTTTGTTGTGGTTTTCGTTTTCTCCTCGCAGAGCCTCAACAATGGATAATGCAAAGTCTATTGATGGATCATTCTCAACACGGGTTTCAACAAGCCGCTTGGGTACAGTTGCTAAGAAAAATCTGGGCGATAATAAGAGGGCAATCTTAATTGGTTGCTGCTCCAAGAGCGGACCAGCAGCTGCTGCGACAGCCTGAGGCCTGCTGCTAAGCCAGGGGTGTGTAGGATGGGCGGCCGTTGTGACGGGGGACCGATGATCCTGCTAGGGGCTGCCGACCGGCTGTTGCGAACCGCCCGGGGATGCTGCGACTGGTGCGCGAATGGGACACGTGGTGGTCGAGCTTATTGCTGGTTCCTATGACGCTTAGTAGTAAGCGAGGTGGGCGAGACTTGAAGCATCACCGGGCCGCTGGAACATCATTGTTGCTGCAATGGAGCATTCGCTGGGCCACGGGAACGTTGCCGGGCCGTCGGAGCATCACTGGTGCTGTGATGGAGCATCGTCGGGACGTTGGAAAATCGGTGGTGCTGCAACAGAGCATCTTCGGTCATCCGAGCATTGCCGGTGCTGCGGTGGAGCATCGCCGAGCCGTCGGAGGATCGTCGGAGCTTTGCTGGTGCTGTGATGGAGCATCGCCGAGCCGTCAGAGGATCATCGGAGCATTGCCGCTGAGCCGCGGGAGGATCGTCAGAGCATCGCCGGCGCTGTGATGGAGCATCGCCGAGCCGCCGGAGGATCGTCGGAGCATCACTGCTGCTGCGATGGAGCATCACCGAGCCGCCGGAGGATCGTCGGAGCATCACCGCTGCTGCGATGAAGCATCGACGAGCCGTCAGAGGATCATCGGAGCATTGCCGGTGCTGCGATGGACCATCGTTGAGCCGCGGGAGGATCGTCAGATCATCGCCGACGCTGTGATGGAGCATCGCCGAGCCGCCGGAGGATCGTCGGAGCATCACCGCTGCTGCGATGGAGCATCGCCGAGCCGCCGGAGGATCGTCGGAGCATTGTCGGTGCTGCGATGGAGCATCACCGAGCCGCCGGAGGATCGTCGGAGCATCGCCGGCGCTGTGATGGAGCACCGCCGAGCCGCCGGAGGATCGTCGGAGCATCACCGCTGCTGCGATGGAGCATCGCCGAGCCGCCGGAGGATCGTCGGAGCATCACCGCTGCTGCGATGGAGCATCACCGAGCCGCCGGAGGATCGTCGGAGCATCACCGCTGCTGGGATGGAGCATCACCGAGCCGCCGGAGGATCGTCGGAGCATCACCGCTGCTGCGATGGAGCATCACCGAGCCGACGAAGGATCGTCGGAGCATCACCGCTGCTGGGATGGAGCATCACTGAGCCGCCGAAGGATCGTCGGAGCATCACCGAGCCGCCGGAGGATCGTTGGAGCATCACCGCTGCTGCGATGGAGCATCGCCGAGTTGCCGGAGGATCGTCGGAGCATTACCAAGACACTGAAGGATCGTCGGTGCTACAGTGGAGCATCGCCTGGCCGTCGGAAGCATCGCTGGCGCTGGAATGACACATCGTCGGGCCGCCGGAGCTGCAGAGCATCGTGGGTGGAGCAATGAAGCATGACCGATGCTTCAAGGAATTACACGCGCGGCACCGGGGAAGCAGTAGCATGGAGCTTGTACAGGCTACAGCTGATGCTCTGTTGGTGGCTGGAGGTGTCGCGCGGAGACACGGCAGTGATGCTGGTGAAAGTTGGGATGGAAGTGATGGCGTGGTTCTATCAGGGAATGAAGCGACCCAATTCAGATTTATTGACGCAAATCAACGGCTGGCTAGGCGGCTTATCTTTTTCTAAGATCAGCCGGCTGACGCCTAGCAGCGGCCTTAAAAAAGTGCACATTACATTAGTAAAATGTGCACATCACATTTTCTATAAAAAATCCTTGTACAAATGTAATAACATGTTTGCATAAAGGAAAAAAATGTCATTAAAAATGTATTATCTATTTAAAAAAATGTTTAACACCTAGTCAAAAACAAATGCTCAATTAAAAAAAAGTGAAATCATGTATTTATTAATGTTAAACATATATGCAAATGTTTTAGATATATACGAAAAATGTACACCGTGCCTAAAAAACTAAACATGAAAAACATTTATTTCCTAAAATGTTAATCATGTATTCTATAAAAAATGTTTAAAGAGCACAACAAAAATGTTCCTTCAGTATATGAAAATTGTACAACGCTTTTGAAAAATGTATACATTTGTTGAAACAAACCTTATAAAAACAAAGAAAGAAGAAAAACCCGAAGAAAAAAAGAAAGACCGACAAAGAAACAAAAAGAAAACCGTGAAGAAAGAAGGAAAACCAAAGTATAACGAAGTTAGGAAAGAAAATAGAAGAAAACCAAAGTATAATGAAGAAAAAAACCAAACGATGGTGAAAAAACAAAAGAAAAAACGTGGAGCACAAGGAGCGACTATCGGTGTTTTTGATAGGGTACATGACGGGTGCATGAGGATAAAAGTTCCCTACTATACCCACTCTTGGGTGTTTGATAGCTTGCACGCAGCCTCCTCACCATGCACGCGCTGAGCCCAAATACTGACGTAGCCTTTACAAACGCAGAACACCCAGTAGTCGTTCTTTGGTAAGAGCATCTCCACTCGCCCACCCAACACGCCGCCCCAAGACGCCATTTTTTCCGCCGGCGCTGAAAAAAAGCCCAGTCACCCCCAGGACATCGCATTCTGCCGGTTCAACCCATTTTTGACCCGGCGATCCCAGGCCGAACCCAGCGCACCGGGGGGTACTTGGGGGCTCCAGCGGAAGGAAAAGTTGCGCTAGGGCCACCACTGTTAGGCGAGAAACGACTTTTCCCCGCCCAGATTCGAACCGCGCGGTGTAGGACACCACTTCCCCTTTCGCCGCCATGCCGTTCCCGGCGCTGCCCACCCGCGTCCACCGATAGAAATGCCATTTCCCCAACGGAAAGAGAGGGTTTCGCTGCGACAACCTCCATCCCGTTCCTGGGAGAGCTTTCCAGGACTCCGACCACGCATGCGGGGATATGACAGCTGCCCAGCCACCACGCCCGCTAGGTGTTCGGCGATTTGCCTGTCCGGCAATGGAATTCGATGACGAGGAGGCGTTCGCAACTCTGATGGAGGAGGAAGCCGAGGCCGACACCCAGGACGAAGAGCACCTCATGATCCTCGCTGCTCTGGCCGGCCTGTTCGCGAACAATGCAAAGCCACAGCGAGGTGGCTCGGCACCGGGCCGCCGTAAGAGCAAGCAGGGGCATCGGCTGGTGGGCTACTGCTTGCTCTACGCCGACTACTTCGCCGACGCTCCACTGCACGGCGAGAAAGTATTTCGGCGCCGTTATCGGATGAGCCAAAAGCTCTTCCTCAGGATTGTGAATGCCATCCGGGAGTTCAACAGCTATTTCATTTGCAAGAAGGATTGCATCGGCATAGTTGGATTCTCCTCACTCTAGAAGTGCACGACAGCTATGAGGATGCTTGCATACAGAGCTCCCGGTGATATACTGGAAGACTATGGATGCATGGCCGAGTCCACACCATCAACTGCATGCATTGGGCATGAAAAAACTATCCATTTGCTTGGCAGGGGATGTACAAAGGCGCCAAAGGAGCTTGCAGTGTGGTACTTGAGGCAGTGGCCACACAAGACCTCTGAATTTGGCACTCATTCTTTGGTATGCCAGGAACTTAAAATGACAGCATCGTACTGCAGTGCTCAAATGTCTTTGCCAAGCTTGTTGAAGGTCATGCTCCTCCGGTGAACTTCGAGGTCAATGGGCGTCACTATAACAAGGGATACTACCTAGTAGATGGCATCTATCCGAGATGGTCCACATTTGTGAAGACTATCACAAACTCTGTGCCCGGAGGCAAGAACTCCTACTTTGCCAAGTGTGAGGAGGCTTGCAGGAAGGATGTCGAGCGGGCACTTGGTGTGCTCCAATCTCGATTTGCTGTTGTTTGGTTCCCCGCTCTGACCTGGTCGAAATCTCAAAAGTGAGAGGTCATGACTTGTTGTGTCATCTTGCACAACATGATCATTGAGAGCGAGAAGGAAGAGCCAGTGTTTGCCACTGAACCATATTATAGGCAGGGTCCTCTTGCAACTTTTGATCACCAGGTACCGACATCATGGATTGCCTTCCTCAATATGCGTCAGGAGATCCAAGACCCATAGGTGCATCAAGAACTGCAGCACAATCTGGTGAAGCACTTATGGAGGCTCAAGGGCAACGCCTAGTTCGCTGTGTTTTAATATGTGTTTGAATTATGAGTTTGCTTCGTTGAACTATTTGATTTGTATTTTTTTTGTGATGAACTATGTGATAAAAGTTAGTTGTTCTTGAATTTGTGCTGAAGTGTGCCGAATTTGGGTCGAAATCAGCGGCTGGGGCGGCAAACTTGGGGGGGGGGGGTCGGGTGGGAACCCGAGCACCCCCATGCCAAATTTATCGTCGGTTAGCCCCTAAGCGGCGCTATTTCAAGCCCTTGGGGGGGGGGGGCGAATGGCTGGAGATGCTTCAAGCATGCACGAGCGAAGTGAGGGAGTACGTGTTTCAAAAAATATTTAGAAATTCAAAATTTGTTTAAATTTTCAAAAAAGTTCGAAATTTGTTTAAATTTTGACAAGCTGTTCATAATTTCAAAAAATATCCAGATTTCCAAAAAAGTTTAAAATTATTATTTTTTATTTTTATAAAAATGTTCAGAATTTCTAAATTTGTTTAAATTTTCAAAACATGTTTAAAAATAGATTTTGTTTACATTTTTAAAAAAATGTTCAGATTTCAAAATTTCTTTAAATATTTAAAACACTTCCAAAATTTCAAAAATGTTTGATTTTTCAGAAAATGTTCAAAATTCGAACATTGGTTTATTTTTAAAAAATGTTCAAAAGTTTTGTTCACATTTTGTAAATGTTATTCACGATTCGAAAAAAGATCTTCGAAATCCAAAATTGTTCAGCATGCCTAAATAGATGTAGTCCACCAAACAAAGTCTCAGCCGAGCATGTCTTAGCACATAAACAATTGCCAAACATCAGCTAATGCATTACTCAACATGTCTACGTTCAGCATGTATAGAACGAGAACAACTAAGATAGGTTGAGAATGCTACCAAACACATCCTACAACGACACACGAACACAAGCGATCGGTTACCCCAAATGGGCCGGGCCGATTAGCTCACCCTCGCACGCAGGCAATTCCTATAATAAGGAATCAGATACTGGCGACAAATAGCCCCAGCGATGCGTCCCTGCTTTGGCGCTACATTACACTCGCTGATGGGTGTTGACACCAGAGTTTGGTATGGTCAAAAATCCAATTAAGATGGCCTCAAATGAAGAAGTGATCTGCATGAAAAAATTATGCATTGTCGATATGAATATCTTTGAAGTTTGGGTCAGCGTCATCCGATATCATCTCGAGGGCCGAAGTTGTGCTCGAAGTATTAGAACTTTGTATGAAGAATACTGTTCGGCCGATTAGGCCTCCAAGACAACCTCATATGAGAAAATTTTATACATTGATTGTCTTCGTCTCGTCGAAATGATCAATTTTGATATAATTGTCTCAATTCAAGGTCGTATGCAAAAGTTAGAGCCCGCGCAGCGTGAGCCTACCATGAGCAAAATATGACGCCCGGGACCAGACACACATGTGACTATGTGTGATGGGTTGCAAGTTTGCACTAGCTATTCAGCCTTCAAAATACGCTCTAATCGAAAAAATTTCAACACAAAAGTTGTTCGTCTCGTCGAAACGGTTAAATTTTCTTTTGGGCGCATCTTCATCCGAGGTCGTATTTGGCCTGTGAAACACAAAAGGCGAACTGCTGTCTCTGACATACCTAATCCAAGTTCAGCTAATTTTGGAAGGATTTGGACCAGATTTGGAGTCCTTCTCTTATACGTAAAGTCCATCCGCCTCTTATATAGACAAGATGTGATGGCCGATTGAACGACACACAATCGACAAATCAATCTATCATCTTTTACCTTTACTTTTATCTTCTCCCTTGTTCTTTCTCTCTCGTTCTTTGTTTGTTCTTCTAGTTGTAGCGCAACGAACCTTGAGGCCCTAGGGTCCTCTCGGGCGTGCGGGGTTTCGGGTCCTCAAAAGCGCCCGCCGGATTGCTTGCATACCACGCTTCCGGTTCACTAGTAGAAAACTGGGCTTTGGTCACAGGGCAATATTCACATTAGTCCCGGTTCAGTCACGAACCGGGACTAATGTGAGCATTGGTCCCGGTTCGTGCGGCCAGGGGCCTACCGGGCCTCGTGGGGGCATTGGTCCCGGTTCGTCCGGACCCTTTGGTCCCGGTTGGTGGGACAAACCAGTACCAATGGGCCACGCTCCTGGTCCACAACCCTTTAGTCCCGGTTCATACCACAAACCGGGACTAAAGGGCTGGTCGTAGTTGCGGCCAGTGTTTAGTCCCACCTCGCCAACCGAAGGGCGCTCACACCAGTTTATAAGCCCGTCCCTCTCTGCCTTGTTGAGCTCCTCTTAAAGTGAAAATAGATGCCCTTATACAGGGAATTTGACCTAAATTCACAGTAAATTTCATAGAAATTTATTATGAATTTAGGTTGAATTTCCTCTATAAGCGCATCTATGTTCATTTTTTAAAGTAAATAAAATAAATAAACCTTAATAAAATAAATAAAAATAAATAAACCTTAATAAAATAAAATAAACTATAGTAACTAAAATAAATAAACCTTAATAAATTAAATAAAAAAGCAGCAGTAAAATAAATAAAAATAGCAGCAGTAAAATAAATAAAAATAAAATAATTAAAGTAAAATACATAAGTAATTAGAAATAAAATAAATAAGTTTTTTGTTGTAAGTAGAAACAAAACAAAACAAATAAAGCAAAAGAGAAAACAAAAAAACAGAGAAAAAAATTATGCCACCTACTGGGCCACCACGGCCTGAATACGACTTGAAACCCGTCCGTGGGCCAGGATTCGGGCCCGCAGAAGGCCCAGTAGGCCCCACAGGCAAAGAGAACGGTTAGGCCCGAAAGCCTGCAGTTGAGAGGAGCTCGAGAGGGTGGGCGCAGCAGCGCTTATAAACCACTCTCGAGCCCTCTCAACTAGCGAGGTGGGACTAAACTTTTGACGCGGGGCAGCACAAGGCCTTTGGTCCCGGTTGGTGCCACCAACCGGGACTAAAGGGGGCATTGGTCCCGGTTCGTGGCACCAACCGGGACCAAAGGCCTTTAGTCCCGGTTGGTGCCACGAACCGGGACCAAAGAGTTCCCTATATATACCCCATCGCCACAGCAGAGCACTCCACAGTGCTCTGTTTTTTCTGGCCGGCGAGGGGAGGGCATTTGGGTGCTCTAGCTCACCTCCTATGCACATGAGGTGTTCGATGAAATGTCTGAGCCACACTAGTTAATCTTTCTCCTCTCGAAACTCGACCTCCGAGCTCCATTTTCCCCGAGATTTGTCTAGGTTTAGCGGTCCGTCACGTCCCGTCCCCGTCTTCACCGCCGTCGATCGCCCGCGCCGATCTCGTCGCCAGCACCACCGTGGTGAGCCTCTTGTTCTTATCTTCTTTCTGAAAGGAAAAATTCTTACTTTAGATAGTTACTTGTCTAATTTTGTTACTTTTATTATTCCTTCTTATTACATAGTGCGATGGTTTTGGTATCCGCCCCCGTCGGCCCTCGTCCTGTCTATGATTCGGATGTGGTATATATTATCTTTTTATAACTATTTGGTTCATTTATTGTTTATGACAAATATACCGACCAACGTGACATAGATTTTATTTATCTAGGAGGTGGTTGAACCGGAAATTCTAACCGACCCTATTGTCGAGAGGTTAAATTTAGTTGAAGAAGAAAACAATTACTTGAAGGAAAAAATAAAAAAATTGAGGAGGAGAAGATGATATTGGAGTTGCATGTTGCGGATGTCGTCGATGATCACAAGATCAAGATGGATGCAATGCGCTTGAAGATTAGAAAGATTAGAAAATATGCCATTCATACCGAGGCTTGGTATCATTATGCCGTTGGATCAATTGTTACCTTGGTTGCGATTATGATCGCATTTGTTTTCGCATTGAAATGTTTTACATAGTTTCAATGTATGGTTTAATTAATTAGATGCTCTGGAGTAATTTGAGAACTATGTATGTACTTTGGTTTTAATGTGATGATGAACTTCTATTAATTTGGTCACTTAATTATCTATTCATGATGTTCTGTAATGGTTTTTGACACACTTAATTATATATAATGCACGCAGATGAACCGGCAATGGATGTACGGTGACAGACACACCTCCGAGTACATTAAGGGCGTGCATGATTTTCTCGAAGTGGCTGAGGCAAACAAGCAGAATGGTTTTATGTGTTGTCCATGCCCTATATGTGGGAATACGAAGTCTTACTCTGACCGGAAAATCCTTCACACCCACCTGCTTTACAAGGGTTTCATGCCACACTATAATGTTTGGACGAGGCACGGAGAAATAGGGGTTATGATGGAAGACGGCGAAGAAGAAGAGGACGATGACAACTATGTGCCCCCTGAATACGGTGATGCTGCAACGGGGGAAGCTGCTGAAGATCAAGAGGAACCAGACGATGTGCCCAATGATGCTGCAAGGGGGGAAGCTGCTGAAGATCAAGAGGAACCAGTGCCCGATGATGATGATCTCCGCCGGGTCATTGTCGATGCAAGGACGCAATGCGAAAGTCAAAAGGAGAAGCTGAAGTTCGATCGCATGTTAGAGGATCACAAAAAGGGTTGTACCCCAATTGCGAAGATGACAACACAAAGCTCGGTACCGTACTGGAATTGCTGCAGTGGAAGGCAGAGAATGCTGTGCCTGACAAAGGATTTGAGAAGCTATTGAAAATATTGAAGAAGAAGCTTCCAAAGGATAACGAATTGCCCGACAGTACATACGCAGCAAAGAAGGTCGTATGCCCTCTAGGATTGGAGGTGCAGAAGATACATGCATGCCCTAATGAATGCATCCTCTACCGCGGTGCGTACAAGGATCTGAACGCATGCCCGGTATGCGGTGCATTGCGGTATAAGATCAAACGAGATGACCCTGGTGATGTTGACGGCGAGCCCCCCAGGAAGAGGGTTCCTGCGAAGGTGATGTGGTATGCTCCTATAATACCACGGTTGAAACGTCTGTTCAGAAACGAAGAGCATGCCAAGTTGATGCGATGGCACAGTGAGGACCGTAAGAAAGACGGGAAGTTGAGAGCACCCGCTGACGGGTCGCAGTGGAGAAAAATCGAGAGAAAGTACTGGGCTGAGTTTGCAGCTGACCCAAGGAACGTATGGTTTGGTTTAAGCGCGGATGGCATTAATCCTTTCGGGGAGCAGAGCAGCAATCACAACACCTGGCCCGTGACTCTATGTATGTATAACCTTCCTCCTTGGATGTGCATGAAGCGGAAGTTCATTATGATGCCAGTTCTCATCCAAGGCCCTAAGCAACCCGGCAACGACATTGATGTGTACCTAAGGCCATTAGTTGAAGAACTTTTACAGCTGTGGAATGGAAACGGTGTACGTACGTGGGATGAGCACAAACAGGAGGAATTTAACCTGCACGCGTTGCTGTTTGTAACCATCAACGATTGGCCCGCTCTCAGTAACCTTTCAGGACAGACAAACAAGGGATACCACGCATGCACGCACTGTTTAGATGACACTGAAAGTATATACCTGGACAAATGCAGGAAGAATGTGTACCTGGGCCATCGTCGATTTCTTCCGACCAACCATCAATGTCGAAAGAAAGGCAAGCATTTCAAAGGCGAGGCAGATCACCGGAAGAAGCCCGCCATGCGTACCGGTGATCACGTACTTGCTATGGTCAATGATTTACACGTAATCTTTGGAAAGGGTCCCGGCGGACTAGCTGTTCCGAATGACGCTGAGGGACACGCACCCATGTGGAAGAAGAAATCTATATTTTGGGACCTACCCTACTGGAAAGAGCTAGAGGTCCGCTCTTCAATCGACGTGATGCACGTGACGAAGAACCTTTGCGTGAACCTGCTAGGCTTCTTGGGCGTGTATGGGAAGACAAAAGATACACCTGAGGCACGGGAGGACCTGCAACGTTTGCACGAAAAAGACGGCATGCCTCCGAAGCAGTATGAAGGTCCTGCCAGCTACGCTCTTACGAAAGAAGAGAAAGAAATCTTCTTTGAATGCCTGCTCAGTATGAAGGTCCCGACTGGCTTCTCGTCGAATATAAAGGGAATAATAAATATGCCAGAGAAAAAGTTCCAGAACCTAAAGTCTCATGACTGCCACGTGATTATGACGCAACTGCTTCCGGTTGCATTGAGGGGGCTTCTACCGGAAAACGTCCGATTAGCCATTGTGAAGCTATGTGCATTCCTCAATGCAATCTCTCAGAAGGTGATCGATCCAGAAATCATACCAAGGCTAAGGAGTGATGTGGCGCAATGTCTTGTCAGTTTCGAGCTGGTGTTCCCACCATCCTTCTTCAATATCATGACGCACGTCCTAGTTCATCTAGTCGACGAGATTGTCATTCTGGGGCCCGTATTTCTACACAATATGTTCCCCTTTGAGAGGTTCATGGGAGTCCTAAAGAAATATGTCCGTAACCGCGCTAGGCCAGAAGGAAGCATCTCCATGGGCCATCAAACAGAGGATGTCATTGGGTTTTGTGTTGACTTCATTCCTGGCCTTAAGAAGATAGGTCTCCCTAAATCGCGGTATGAGGGGAGACTGACTGGAAAAGGCACGCTTGGAGGGGACTCAATAATATGCAGGGACGGATATTCTTGGTCTCAAGCACACTACACAGTTCTACAGAACTCTACCTTGGTGACCCCGTATGTCGATGAACACAAGAACAGTCTGCGCTCCAAACACCCGGAGCAGTGTGACGACTGGATTACATGTGAACACATCAGGACTTTCAGCAGTTGGTTGGAAACACGTCTCAGAGGTGACACCACTGTTTGTGATGAGTTGTACTCGTTGTCCAGGGGACCATCTTCGACTGTATTGACTTACAAAGGATACGAGATAAATGGGAATACATTTTACACGATCGCCCAAGATCAAAAGAGCACCAACCAAAACAGCGGTGTCCGCTTTGATGCAGCAACCGAGAGGGGAAAGGACACATATTATGGTTACATAATGGACATATGGGAACTTGACTACGGACATGATTTTAAGGTCCCTTTGTTTAAGTGCAAATGGGTCAATCTGTCAGGAGGCGGGGTACAGGTAGACCCACAGTACGGAATGACAACAGTGGATCTGAACAATCTTGGGTACACTGACGAACCGTTCGTCCTAGCCAATGATGTGGCACAGGTTATCTATGTGAAGGACATGTCTACCAGACCGAGAAAAAGAAAAGATAAGGAAGCGAATACATCATACGATGAGCCAAAGCGCCACATAGTTCTTTCAGGAAAAAGGGACATTGTGGGAGTGGAGGGCAAGACAGACATGTCTGAAGATTATGAAAAGTTTCATGAAATTCCTCCCTTCAAAGTCAAGGCTGACCCAAGCATCCTGATAAACGATGAAGATTATCCATGGTTACGGCGCAATAAGCAAATGACACAAGCGAAGAAAAAGTGAAGACTTTCTCCCGCAACTATTATGATGATACCATGCCAACTTTGTAACAGACGAGTATGATACCATTGTCCGTTTTGTACACGAAGTGCATCTAGTTTTTGCTGTAACCCTCTCAACTTTCTTGCACATGCTATGTCGATGAAATGATGATACCATGCCAACTTTCAACCTTTTCAGAGTTCATTTGAAATGCTTTTCAATTTTAGGGTCTTATAGCTCAAAATAATTAGTAAATGCATGAAAAATAACAGGCCAAAAATTAAAAATTATGCCACCTACTGGGCCACCACGGCCTGAATACGATTAGAAATCCATCCATGGGCCAGGATTCAGGCCCGCAGAAGGCCCAGTAGGCCCATAGGCATGTACAGAGAGGTTAGGCCCGTAAGCCTGCTTTAGAGAGGAGCTCGACAGCTCAGGCGCACCGCACCTTATAAACAGGTGCGGCTCTCTCTCAGCTAGCGAGGTGGGACTAAACTCACCACCACGCCGCTGTGCAAGGCCATTGGTCCCGGTTGGTGGCACGAACCGGGACCAATTCCACCCTTTGGTCCCGGTTGGTGCCACGAACCGGTACTAATGAGGCTGTGACCCCACGAGCACCTTCAGTACCGGTTCGTGGCACGAACCGGTACTAGAGTTCCTTACTAAGCAGTTTTTTAGTCCCACCTCGCTAGCTGAGAGGCACTAGGAGCGGTTTATAAGCCCTGAGTGCAGAGACGATGAAGAAGAGGCGCAATGCTCACGTTGCTTAGCTTCAAGCCTTGAGGAATAAGGTAGACTGCATGGAGCTATGTGCAGTGCAGTCTACACTATTCCGAAAGGCTTGAAGCAAATCAACGAGCATTGCGCCTCTTTTTTTATTTTTAACAACTCCGGACTTCTTGTGTTCCGACAAAATAAAATAAACTTTAATAAAATTTATGAAACTAAAATTAACAAAGTATTTTCTGTTCAAAACATTATAACAAACCTCTAGTATTATTGAAACTAAAATCATATAAAATTGATGCAACTAAAATTATCAAAGCATTTTCTGTTCAAAATCATTAAAAGAAAAAAGAATTTTCATAAATAACTTTTTTTGATAGAAACTTTAATAGCAAAAAGAATTATCATAAAGTAAAATAAATAAGTAATTATAAACAAAATAAAATAAAATAAATAAGTTTTTTGTTGTAAGTAGAAACAAAACATAATAAATAAAGCAAAAAAGAAAACAAAAAAACTAAATACAGCAAAAAGAATTTTCATAAAGAACTTTTTTTGATAGAAACTTTAATAGCAAAAAGAATTATCATAAAGTAAAATAAATAAGTAATTAGAAACAAAATAAAATGAAATAAATAAGTTTTTTGTTGTAAGTAGAAACGAAACAAAATAAATAAAGCAAAAAAAGAAAACAAAAAAACTAAATACAGCAAAAAAATTGTTGGGGCGCTGTCCGCTGGGCCCTCCAACCCTCGGGTTTGCAAATACAGGCCTAGAAGGGCTAGAGGGCTCAACACACAGCGCGCCAAAGTTAGGCCCAGAAGCCTGCTATAGAGAGGAGTTCGAGACAGCAGCCGCAGCGGGCCTTATAAACCACTCCGAGCCCTTCTCAACTAGCGAGGTGGGACTAAACTTTTGGCCGCGACGCGGGCAGCAAGAGGCCTTTGGTCCCGGTTGGTGCCACCAACCGGGACTAAATGGGTGCATTGGTACCGGTTCGTGGCACCAACCGGGACCAATGCCCCCCCTTTAGTCCCGGCTGGTGCCACCAACCGGGACCAAAGGCCGCCGCTTCTGTAACGCCCGGATAATTAAGCTACAGTAATCCCACGCTAATGGTGCCACGTCACCACGGTTACTATTGTTAACCTCGCGATGATTCGAAACCGTTTCAAAATTTAAATTCAATTAATGTCAATAACAAAAGTTTTCAAATATTAAAATAAAAATGTTCGGGAGATGCCATATTTTGCCTAAGTAAATATGGTGTGGTAAACACATTTTTATAAAATGCCTAAATAGTTTAAATTGAAATAAAACAGAAAAGCAAATAAATAAAAGAAAAGAAATTACAAAAAAGAAAAGAAAACAGAACAAAAAAACAAAAAAAACCAAAAGCCCCCCACTGGACCTGGCCCAACTGGGCCAACCCCCAGCCGCCCGATTGGGCCGGCCCACCCCGCGCCCCCCTCTCCCCTTATCCACTCCCCGGTACCCCCACCCCCACCGACACCTCCCCCCCACCCCCGAAATATCTCCTCCTCCTCCCTCCCCTGATCCAGAATGGGATCGAGAGGAGGCCACCGTCGCCGACCGCCCCGCCGGCCTCGCCCTCGCCTCGCCGGGCTGCCCCGCCCCACCACTCCGTCGCCGGAACGCCATCGCCGCCGCCTCGCTCCACCAATCCTCCCCGAACAACCTCCACGCGCCCGACGCCGCCGATCTCTTCCCTCGACGCCGTCGCCGGAGACGACCCCGCCGGACTGCCTCCCCTACGTCGCCAGCGTCCCCGTGCTCCTCCTCGACCCCCGCTGCCGAACCCCTACCACCCCTGTGAGCTCCCCCTCTCCTCGTTCCCCCTGTGCACCCTGCCTCTCCCCTGCGCTCGGCTCCGTCGCCCGCCGGCGCCCGCGGACAGCCGCCCCCGGCCAACCACGTGGTGCCCCGCCCGACGCACGCTTCCCCTGCTCCTGGCCGCGCGCACCTCGCGTCGAGGCAACGCCTCGCCGGCGGCCTTGCCATCGATCGCCCGCGGCCCCCTCGCTGGCCGCCGCTCGGGTCCGTCCCGCCGGGCCACCGCGCCCCCCCTGCCTCGGCCACCTCGGCCCGGCCTCGCCCTACCCCGACCCGACCTCGCCCTACCCCGGCCAGCGCCCTGCCCGCCGGCGCCCCTCTAGGTTCCGCGGCGCACACTAACGGGCGCCCGTAACCCGCACCCGCATCGCCCCCTCTGGGCCACTTCCAAACGGGGCCCGCGCCCCCCCACACAGAACGTTTACAAGAAAAAAATATAAAAAAATAATAATAAATAAATAAATAAATAATAATAATAATAAATAAAATAATAATAATAGATTAATTAATAAAAATTAATGAATAAATAAATAAAGAAAATAAATATAAAAATAATTTTAATTAATTAATTAATTAACTAAATTAATTAAGTTAATTAATCCTGTTTAAATTAATCTAATTAGATAATTAATTTAATTAAATAGTAATTATTTAGCTAAACCCTAATTAACCTAATCAGAGAATGACAGGTGGGTCCCACTGGACCCACATGTCAGTTTGACTTAGTCAACCCCTGTTGACTGCTGATGTCAGCATGACATCATGCTGATGTCATAAATCCAAATTTCGAATTAAATTAAATAATTAATTAAATTCCAGAAATTAATAAAATCTTTAGAAAATCATATCTTTTAATCCGTAACTCGGATTAAAATATTTTCAACATGAAAGTTGCTCAGAACGACGAGACGAATCCGAATGCGCAGTCCGTTCGTCCACCACACCTCCCTAACCTATCGAACTAGCAACTTTCCCCCTCCGGTCCGTCCGTCCGAAAACGCGAAACATCGGGAATACTTCCCGGATGTTCCCCCCCTTCGCCGGTACCACCTACTGTCGCGTTAGGACACACCTAGCACCGCTCATTGTCATGTCACGCATCGTCATGCTTATGTTTGCATTGTATTTACTGTTTCTTCCCCCTTCTTCTCTCCGGTAGACTACGAGACCGACACTGCTGCTGCCCAGTTCGACTACGGAGTCGACGACCCCTCCTACTTGCTAGAGCAACCAGGCAAGCCCCCCTTGATCACCAGATATCGCCTATTCTTCTCTATACTGCTTGCATTAGAGTAGTGTAGCATGTTACTGCTTTCCGATATCCTATCCTGATGCATAGCCTATCCTTGCTACTACTGTTGTTACCTTTACCTGCAATCCTACATGCTTAGTATAGGATGCTAGTTTTCGATCAGTGGCCCTACATTCTTGTCCGTCTGCTGTGCTATACTATCGGGCCGTGATCACCTGGGCGGTGATCACGGGTATATGCTTATATACTATACATGACACATGTGATGACTAAAGTCGGGTCGGCTCGTACGAGTACCCGCAAGTGGATCTTTGTGGCGGAGCGACAGGGCAGGTTGAGACCACCTAGGCGAGAGGTGGGCCTGGCCCTGGACGGCGTCCGCGGTTACTTCGACATAACACGCTTAACGAGTTCTTGGTATTTGATCTGAGTCTGGCCATTTGGTCTATACACACTAACCATCTACGCGGGAGTAGTTATGGGTATCCCAGCGTCGTGGTATCAGCCGAAGCCTTCTTGACGTCAGCGACTGAGTGGCGCGCGCCGGATTGGACTGGGACGCCACTAGGCTAGGTCTGCTTCCGGCCGCGTACGCAACGTGCAGGTGTGCATAGGGCGATGGGCCCAGACCCCTGCGCGCATGGGGTTAGACCGGCGTGCTGACCTCTCTGTTGTGCTTAGGTGGGGCTGCGACGCGTTGATCTTACGAGGCCGGGCATGACCCAGAAAAGTGTGTCCGGCCAAATGGGATCGAGCGTGTTGGGTTATGTGGTGCACCCCTGCAGGGAAGTTTATCTATTCGAATAGCCGTGTCCCTCGGTAAAAGGACGACCCGGAGTTGTACCTTGACCTTATGACAACTAGAACCGGATACTGAATAAAATACACCCTTCCAAGTGCCAGATACAACCCGGTGATCGCTCTCTAACAGGGCGACGAGGAGGGGATCGCCGGGTAGGATTATGCTATGCGATGCTACTTGGAGGACTTCAATCTACTCTCTTCTACATGCTGCAAGATGGAGATGACCAGAAGCGTAGTCTTCGACAGGACTAGCTATCCCCCTTTTATTCTGGCATTCTGCAGTTCAGTCCACTGATATGCCCCTTTACACATATACCCATGCATATGTAGTGTAGCTCCTTGCTTGCGAGTACTTTGGATGAGTACTCACGGTTGCTTCTCTCCCTCTTTTCCCCTTTTCCTTTCTATCTGGTTGTCGCAACCAGATGCTGGAGTCCAGGAGCCTGACGCCACCGTCGACGACGACTCCTACGACACTGGAGGTGCCTACTACTACGTGCAGGCCGCTGACGACGACTAGGAGTAGTTAGGAGGATCCCAGGCAGGAGGCCTGCGCCTCGTTCGATCTGTATCCCAGTTTGTGCTAGCCTTCTTAAGGCAAACTTGTTTAACTTATGTCTGTACTCAGATATTGTTGCTTCCGCTGACTCGTCTGTGATCGAGCACTTGTATTCGAGCCCTCGAGGCCCCTGGCTTGTATTATGATGCTTGTATGACTTATTTATGTTTTAGAGTTGTGTTGTGATATCTTCCCGTGAGTCCCTGACCTTGATCGTACACATTTGCGTGCATGATTAGTGTACGGTCAAATCGGGGGCGTCACAAGTTGGTATCAGAGCCGACTGCCTGTAGGAATCCCCCTTTCCACACTCCTTGGCCGAAGTCGAGTCTAGACATTACAAAACTTTTACTAACATGGCTGTGTGTCTTACGGGCCCACGTCGCCATTGGGTGGTACTAGGATCTTTTACTCCTCGACCTTTACTCTGGGACTCTGAACTCTCTTCTACTCGGGTTAAACGAATTTACTAACTCTAACACTAGGATCCCGTGACCGCATTCACCCCAAAGTTGGATAAGCCATAGTTGTTTCTTAGAGTAGTATTTTGAACAATTCACACACTGTCATTTGACTCCTTTTGAAACGTCTTTGCTTTCAGATGGAACCCACGAGGCAGGTCGTTCGCCACACGACGGCCATTGGTGCCTCGGGATCACCTGCGGTGCTAGCTGAGATGATGACCTATCTGGGTTATCGCTGGCACCCTGAGTACACCGTCTACGAGGAGTACCAGGACTTTAACCAGGAGCAGTACCGTGCCATCGTCCACCTCTACTCTCGGAGTATGACTCCACTACCGTGCTGCACACCGCACATGGAGTTGGTGTGACCATCGATATGGCTGTCCACGATGCTGCCTATGCTGCTCTGACACGTCTTCGTGGAGAGTATCAGGAGTTGGACACCTCCCCTTTCAGGCACATTGCTATCGCCTCTGATGTTGGTGCGGAGGGATACTATACTGCTGCCTACTCCACTGTCACCCGAGAGCCCTTCTACCATCAGAACCTGGTTCTGCATGCTGATGGGCTGGATCGAGCTAACCGAGCTCTTCGCCACGAGATGTACACCACCTATCAGCACCTTTACCGTGCTCTGACGCTGCGTGCACCCCTTTGTCCGATCTGGACAGGTACCGGCGTACTGCGATCTACCCAGCCAGGACCGTGATGCCCCACGGTGTCGGTTGGCCAGAGGTGGGAGGCTACTCTCCCCGCACATTGGTCCTCTTCGGCCACCTGAGCGTCGGGTTCTACACCTGAGTATCCGCGGCCCAGTCTGCTGACGTGGAGGGCTATCCGTTGCCTCACTACCAGCTGTCGGGCTACGATTACCTCCACAGTACCTCTTGGGACTGATGTAGTCTTGCTTAGTTAAGTATTAGTTGCAGTCGCCGCGAGCCTGTGTGCCGCCTATGATGTTTTAGTCTATGTACTAAACTCTGTGTACTGAACTCTATGCATGACCCCTTTTGTAAGTTATGCCGACTACTATGTAGTAGCTATCGTGCTCCTCTCGTTATGCATGTTTCATCATGAATGATTCTTGTCTTTGCAAATATTTCCCAATGCTGAACTACCCCTGTTATATATTAGCAGGATGGTTAGACCAGGTGGTCGTGGTCGTGGTGGCGATGCCCCACCACCACCTGAGTACATGGCTGGTATGATCCAACAGTTTGAACTGAACCGCCAATTCATGGAAAATATGATGGCTCAGTTTCCTCGCCCCAATATGAACCAGCAGCCAGCCCAAGTGACTCTTCAAGATTTCATACGCCTCAACCCAACCATCTACCGCAGCTCAACTCAGCCTCTGGATGCTGATGACTAGCTCTGTGACATCACCTATGAGATGGAGTCTGCTGATGTAGCCCCTGCCAGCTATGTCAACTTTGCTTCCTTCTTTCTGAAGGGACCCGCAGCTCAATGGTGGGACAGCCACAGGCGTACTCTGCCAGCTGGAACAATCATCACATGGCCAGACTTCCAAGCTGCTTTTCGTGCCCGCTTCATTCCTCAAGGAGTCATGGACCGGAAGAAGCGTGAGTTCCGCAACCTCACCCAAGGCAACAAAACTGTTGAAGCTTATCAACGGGAGTTTCTGGACTTGTCTCGTTATGCTGAAGAGGACATTGCAACTAATGCACGCAGACAGGAGAAGTTCCGTGATGGCCTTCAAGCTGACATCAAGCTCGCACTTCTAGTGCATGACTTTGCTGATTTCGCCACCTTGGTGAACAAGGCCATCAATGTCGAAACTGGTCTGCAGGAATACCAGAGCTCTCACAGGCGCAACCGTGACACGGGCTCATCTTCGGGCCCGCCGTCACAAAAGCGTAAGATATGGATCCCGAACAGCATGTACCGTCCAAATGCATCTGCCCCAAGGCAAACCTATGCTGCACCTCGTCTGCCTCCACCACCATCTAGGCAGTCAAGACTTCCAGCTCCACCATCCCAAGCTCCTGTTCCCACTCCGAATAATGGCTTGTGCTTCAGGTGTGGTCAACCAGGACACCGTGCTAGAGAATGCAACCAGAACCAGAATCAACTGGCCCTTCCAGCAACTGGCCGTGGTAACAATCAGCCCCGCAACAACAATGCTAAGTCTTATGGTCGTGCTCATGCCAACCACGTTGACCTCAACGAAGCTCAAGACCAGCCTGCTACTGTGATGGGTACACTCCTCGTAAATTCAGTACCAGCATCCGTTTTATTTGATACAGGTGCATCACATTCATTCATGTTAGAAGATTTTGCATACAAGCACGACGTTAAATGTGAGGAGATGAACACTTCGGTACTGGTCAAAACCCCCGTGGGACAGTGTCAAACCTCCTTGGTTGGCATCGATGTCCCCGTGGAAATCGAAGGGCTAGAATTCTATGCCTCTCCCATTATCCTGAAGTCGTCTAACATCGACCTCATTTTGGGTATGGATTGGTTGAAAGCGCATACTGCTTCTATAGTTTGCGCCACTAAAACCGTCCATCTGCTACACCCTTCAGATGAAATAGTTGCTTACCAAGCTCATCTGGTGCAAAATGCCGAGGCAAGGCTCTATGCATTGAATGCATTGAACGCTGCACCACTCGAGGGCATTGAAAACATTCCCGTCGTGCGTGAATTCCTCGACGTCTTCCCTGAAGAACTTCCGGGGATTCCCCCTGCTAGAGCTGTCGAATTCATCATCGACTTGAAACCAGGCACCACTCCTATAGCCAAGCGACCCTACAAAATGCCGCCGCATGAACTCCTTGAGCTTAAGGAGGAAATCGACAAATCTCTTCGCAAAGGATTCATTCGCCCAAGTTGCTCTCCTTGGGGAGCACCTTCTCTCTTTGTCAAGAAGAAGGATGGGACAAACCGATTAGTTCAAGACTACCGTCCTATAAACCAAGCTACCATCCAGAATAAATACCCCCTTCCTTGGATCAATGATCTGTATGATCAACTGGCGGGTTCGTCAGTGTTCTCTAAGCTCGACTTGAGGTTGGGCTACCACCAGATCCGTGTTCGCGAAGAGGATATCCCAAAGACCGCCTTCGTGACTCGCTATGGTTCATACGAGTACACCGTCATGTCTTTCGGTTTAACCAATGCTCCAGCCACCTTCTCTCGTCTGATGAACTATATATTCATGGATTACCTCGACAAGTTCGTCGTGGTTTATCTGGATGATATCCTGGTATTTTCCAAGAACAAAGAAGAACATGCTGAACATCTTCGACTTGTGCTGGAAAAGCTACGAGAGCATCAACTATATGCCAAATTCTCCAAATGTGAATTCTGGCTACCGGAAGTATCTTGGGCATGTCATCTCTAAGGATGGTATTGCCGTCAACCCCGAGCGAGTTCAGGCTATTCTTGATTGGACTCCTCCAAAGAACGTTAAGCAAGTCAGAAGTTTTCTCGGTCTCGCCAGCTATTGCCGTCGATTCGTCGAGAACTTCTCCAAGATCGCCAGGCCTCTGACTAACCTGTTGCATAAGGGCGTCAAGTTCCAATGGATAGACAAGTGTCAGGAAAGTTTCCAGGCACTCAAAGACAAGTTGACTTCTGCCCCAGTTCTAGCTCCACCTGATACTAAGGACTTCGTCATTTACTGCGACGCTTCCCGTCAAGGATTAGGCTGTGTCCTAATGCAAGACCGCAAAGTGATTGCTTATGCCTCTCGGCAATTGCGCCCTCACGAAGAGAACTACCCAGTTCATGACCTCGAACTTGCTGCTGTCATTCATGCGCTGAAGCAGTGGCGACATTACCTTCTCGGTAATCGTTGCGAGATCTTCACCGACCACCAAAGTCTGAAGTATCTGTTTACTCAGCCAGACCTGAACCTCCGTCAGTAGAGATGGATGGAGCTTGTTGCAGACTTCGACTTGGGTATTTCCTATACGCCAGGCAAGGCTAATGTAATGGCTGATGCCTTGAGCCGCAAGTCTTACTGCAACCACCTCCAGGTTCACAAAGTTCAGCCCTCGCTTGTTGAAGAATTCAGGAAGCTGAACCTCCATATTGTTCCTCCGGGTGCACTCGCTCCCCCTCCTAAGGAGTTTGGCAAGGTGAACCTCCACGTTGTTACCCAGGGTTCCCTCAATACCCTAGTTGCTAAACCAGATCTCGAGGACAGCATCAAAAGGCTACAGAAGTATGACTCTGAAGCCCACAAGATTAAGCGCTACCTCGCAGAAGGAAAGCCCTCATTCTTCACCATTGCTGAAGATGGCACCTTATACTTCAAGGGGCGCCTAGTGGTGCCATGTGCAGAGAAAAACCTGGATATGACACAGGAAGTTATGAAAGAAGCTCATGATACACCTCTATGTATCCATCCTGGTAGTACAAAGATGTACCAAGACATCCGTCAGAGATTCTGGTGGTCTAATATGAAGCAAGCCATTGCTCGTTATGTTGCTGAGTGTGACGTTTGCCGTCGTATCAAAGCAGAACATCAAAGGCCTGCTGGAACTCTGCAACCTATCTCTATTCCTGAATGGAAATGGGACCATGTTGAGATGGACTTCGTCACTGGATTTCCCAAGTCACAGAAAGGTAATGATGCTATTCTTGTCGTCATTGACCGGCTTTCCAAAGTTGCACATTTCATGGCGGTCAAGGAAACGATCACTGCTAGTCAACTGGCAACGCTCTATATGTCCAGGATTGTTTCACTCCACGGTATTCCATTGGTTATCAGTTCAGACCGTGGCAACTTATTCACTTCAAGATTCTGGGCAAGTTTCCAAGAAGCTATGGGAACTCATCTGTCATTCAGTACTGCGTTTCATCCTCAATCGCAAGGACAAGTTGAACGCGTCAACCAAGTTCTCGAAGACATGCTTCGAGCTTGCGTTATTTCCTTCGGCAAGAAATGGGAGGAATCTCTCCCGTATGCTGAGTTCTCTTATAATAATAGCTATCAAGCTAGTCTGAAGATGGCCCCCTTCGAAGTGTTATATGGACGAAAGTGCCGAACCCCTCTGAACTGGTCAGAAACTGGGGAACGTCCACTCTTCGGTCCGGATATTATCCAAGATGCCGAAGAACAAGTCCGCATTATCCGTGAGAATCTCAAGACTGCTCAGTCACGTCAGAAGAGTCAGTATGACCGTCATCATAAAGACATGGTCTATCAACCTGGCGAAAAGGCTTATCTTCGAGTCACACCTATGAAGGGTGCTCACCGCTTCGGGATCAAGGGCAAACTAGCTCCTCGCTATATTGGGCCATTCACTATTCTCGAAAGGCGTGGAAAAGTGGCATACCAACTGGAGCTACCGCCGAACCTTTCTCAGGTTCACGATGTGTTCCATGTGTCACAGCTCCGCCGTTGCTTCAAGGACCCAATCCGAGCCGTGGATCATGAAGTGCTGGAATTGCAGCAAGACCTCTCCTATAAGGAGCATCCGGTCCGCATTCTCGACCAAGCTGAACGCCGCACACGTCAGAAGGCGATCAAGTTTCTCAAAGTCCAGTGGTCGCACCATTCTGAAGATGAGGCCACTTGGGAACGCGAGGATCGCCTGCGTGATGAATACCCCGCACTGTTTCCTTCTACCTCCTAAATCTCGGGACGAGATTTCTTGTAGTGGAGGAGATTTGTAACGCCCGGATAATTAAGCTACAGTAATCCCACGCTAATGGTGCCACGTCACCACGGTTACTGTTGTTAACCTCGCGATGATTCGAAACCGTTTCAAAATTTAAATTCAATTAATGTCAATAACAAAAGTTTTCAAATATTAAAATAAAAATGTTCGGGAGATGCCATATTTTGCCTAAGTAAATATGGTGTGGTAAACACATTTTTATAAAATGCCTAAATAGTTTAAATTGAAATAAAACAGAAAAGCAAATAAATAAAAGAAAAGAAATTACAAAAAAGAAAAGCAAACAGAACAAAAAAACAAAAAAAAACAAAAGCCCCCCCTGGACCTGGCCCAACTCGGCCAACCCCCAGCCGCCCGAATGGGCCGGCCCACCCCGCGCCCCCCTCTCCCCTTATCCACTCCCCGGTACCCCCACCCCCACCGACACCTCCCCCCACCCCCGAAATATCTCCTCCTCCTCCCTCCCCCGATCCAGAACGGGATCGAGA